>NW_006911781.1:0-1927 GCF_000523455.1 Bipolaris oryzae ATCC 44560
GATAGCAAGCTGAATATCTGCTTCTTTTGAATGTGATTGAGTAATTTGGTGTCGAGCCATTGTATGTGAAGAGATGAGAGGTGCGCAAAGTTGGTGGGGTGCGTCACTCGCTTGTACGCGTCACTCGCTTGTAAACTACGTTAATCTATAATTCTTACTCTTTTCTATAGATTTAGTTAAATTAATCTATTCTAAATACTAACGTAGAACTAGATATTTAATAGAGAAATACTTTATAGAAAAAGAATATCTACTAGAGGTAGACTAGCTCTTACTAAGAACTAGTCTAATAAATTTATAGTTATCTTAAACTTTCTAAGACTTACTTTTCTTTATTACTTACTAAATTCTTCTTACAGTTCTTCTAGACTACTTTCTCTCTCTCTACTTTATCTTATATTATAGTTATCTCTACTAATACTTTCTGTTATGCTATATAATAAAAGAAAAATATATTTTTTAGAACTAGTATTTATAAAATAGATTATATCTTATAAGAATAAGAAAAGAAAAATTCCTCTAAGAATCCTAAATTAGTTTAGAACTAGCTCTCTTTTAAATACTACTCTTACTAAGATATATTTAGTAAAAGTACTATAGATTAATTACTTAAATATTAGTAGTATAACTTTAAATTATTCTTACTAAACCTCTTTTAAATTAATTTAGCTCTCTATATAAGTAGAGTACTAAAGAACTTAAAGCTATAAAAACCTTTATAATAGAAAATCTTTAAAAGAGTTATATTAACCTAAGCTTTTATCTATTTATATCTCTAGTTCTTTATATTTAAAAGCCTAATAGAGACCTATATATTTATATTAATTACCATAAGCTAAATTTAATTATATAAAAAGACTTCTATCTAATCCTCTATATTAATAAATTATTAGTCTATACTTATAAAGTTAAGTTGTTTACTAAATTAGATATTTATATAATCTTTAATAAGATCTACATAGACTCTAACTCTAAGAAATATACTACGTTCTATACTTACTATAAAATCTATAAATTAAAGATATTGTCTTTTAGACTATATAATAGTTCTACTATATATTAGCACTATATAAATAATATACTAATTAACTATTTAGACTAATTTTATATAGTCTACTTAAATAATATCTTAGTATACTTTAAAACTCTCTTGGATTACGTCTTCTATATATAATAGATACTTAGATAACTATAAATATTAGAACTCTAGATTAATATTAAAAAAGGTAAATTCTATATTATCTAGACTAAATACCTAGAGTATATTATAACTAATTAATAGTTAGAGATATATTCTAAGAAAGTAGAAGCCTTAAGAGATTAGAAGCCCCCTACTACTATAACTAGAGTAAAGTTATTTCTAGACTTTACTACTTTTTATTAATAATTTATTTAAAAATATTTCTAAATTATAAAACTACTTATTACTCTACAGAGTCTCTTATAGCTATTTATATAGAACTTAGATTACTAATAAGTCTTTGAAAGGTTAAAAATTACTCTCTTAATAATACCTACTCTATATTACTACTAACTAGAATATAATACTAAGATAGAGACTAACGCCTGTAATAGTATTATAGCTAGCGTTTTATTCTAACTATAACCTAATAATAAATAGTACTCTATAGTATTCTATAGTAAGATTCTATCTAGGTCTAAACTAAACTAGAAAATCTATAATAAAGAATTATTTACTATTATTACTATATTTAGTAAATAGTAACTAAAGCTACTATTAATCTAAGCTCTAACTAAAGTCTATATAGATTACTATTTACTAGAATACTTTATAAGTACTAAAGTTTTAAACGCTAGATAAGCCTGATAGGCTAAAGAGCTAGCCCTCTTTAACTTTTATATCTAATATACTCCTTGTAAGAATAACATCTATACTAATATTTTATTTTAATAGAAATAAAATATA
>NW_006911782.1:0-1918 GCF_000523455.1 Bipolaris oryzae ATCC 44560
ATAAAGAACTATTTATAAATAAATTAAAAAGATTATTAATATACTATATAATAGAGAGTTAGAGAATACTGAACTAAAAATAAATATTTTACCACTAATTAAGAAAACAAAAATAGTAAAAGAAAATCTAGTTACTAAAAAAGATTTTAGTAAGAAGTTATAATATAAATATAATTAAAAGACTAATTAGTTTAATAATTATAATTATATATTAGTAGAATTTATATATAGTATAAGTATAGCTAGTAAGTATTAAGAAGATTATATAGATTAGAAGTTATTTTTTATACTATCTACTTTAATGTAAACTCTAGAATTAAATATATAAAAACAATAAGCTACTAATAACTATAAATAGGTATATTTAGCTATAAAAGTTAGTTCATTAGCACTGATAAAGTATTCTTATTGATAGTATTTACTAAAAAGAAAATATCTAGTCTACTTTTTTAAATCTAAATATAAAGCTAGTTATATAGACTCTAATACTCTATGTAAGTCTAAATATAATAGTTAATCTACTAAATATAGTTAAAGAATAAAAGATAAAATACTAAAGATTAATAAATATCTATATTATAATTTACTAGTATAGAAAAAGTATGAAAATTTAGACTTTAATAATTAAATATAAAGTAAAATAATAAGAAATAGATATATAGTAATGATGAAATTAAAAAAAATAAAAAATAATTAAAGTAATTTCTATTATATAGTTATTCTAGATGCAGTATATAAATAGAATAAGCAGTAGTACTATAATTTGTTAAATATAGTAATTAAAATAGCTATACTTAAGATAATACTATTATTAGTATTAAAGAATTATCTATATAGAGATAATCTTATTATTTTTTAAATATATAAAAGTAAATAATACTATATTTACTTAAGTATTTATCTTATAAAATAGTAAATATATAATAGCTAAGTCCTCTATATAACTAATATCTAAATAGAATCTAAACTAGGTCTGATTAGGTCTAGTAGAAACTATAAGGATAAAACTACCTTAGAATCAATAGTTTATTTAGTAGTTGTTTAATATCCTTTCGTATAAGACCTATAGGTATTTAATTAGATTATTAGATTTCTTATATTTTACGCACTCCTATATACCTCTAAGTAACCTTATGTCTAAAATAAATGTAATTCTTCTTATCTATACTATTATAATATAAAGTAGTCAAAACATTATATAATAAAAGAATATAAATAGAGATGAAATAACTAATAATAATAGATTTGATAGAGTATTTACTTCTACTAAAATAGATTTAAATTTATAAGTTTAATTAAAATAAATACTTCCTAATGTATAAAGTGAGAATTATTATAAAAGAAGATCTCTAAAAGAAAGAATTACTTAAATTAACTTATACTATAACACTAGCTATAAGATTATTCTATATAGCCATAGTAGTAATAATAAAATTTCATCTAGAAATTAAATAATATAATATTATACATGTATTTCTAAGTATAAAGATTATAGTAGTAAGTTTAAAAATATAGAAAATAGTAAATAGATTTAAGAAGAATAGCTTATATATTTAACTTAATTATATATCATATAGATTAAGAGACTCTCTACTTCTTTAATATAAAAAATTTACTAAATTATAAAGAGAAATAGAAATATAGACTTTGAAGAATGAACTATACTTATTTTTAAACTAGAATTAAAAAATATAAACATTATTTTATATTAATAATACTTTTAGATTATACTACAAAGAAGATAAATAAAAAGTAATATATAACGTGTTTCACCAGTAAGCGGGCCACCCCAGTATGTGGGCCAGTCAAAATCTCACCAAAAATCGCGATTGACAGGGATCTAGATCTAGAGAACTACTCAATAGATATCTTTTAAAATCTAATAGTAATCTACTCTAGATATTAGTATTAAGTATAG
>NW_006911783.1:0-1856 GCF_000523455.1 Bipolaris oryzae ATCC 44560
TTACTTAATAGTACTATTCTAATAATAGTAGCTAGAAAATAAGATAATATATAAATTAAGTTATTAAACTTACAATTTCTACTTTATTATCTTAATTAGATTAAACGAGTACTAAATAGCTACTAGATCTTTATAAGTAGCTTACTAGTAATTATAGAGATAGCTTTAGCCTTATATAGAGCTTAGGAGTATACTTAGTTAAGTTACTAATTTAGTTTTTACTAATAGAGTTACTAGCGCGCTTCTTTTATAGTTTATTAGCTATTTCTTAAATATTAGTTTTTAAAGAGATTAATATTTATATATACTTCTTAATAATATACTTAACTAGAGTCTTCTCTTTTAGCTTGTTAAGCTACTTTAAGTTAGATTTATAGTTACATTAAGGGCGCTTTTTAGCGCTTTAGTCTAAAAGAGTATTTTAAGATACGTCATAGATAGAGGTAGTACGTCTTTAGCTCTAAATATATTTTAATTAGATATTCAAAAGAGTAATTTAAAGATCTAATTTAGAATATAATATTAGAAAGGCGCATTATTAAGTAATTACGTATCATAGTGTTAATATTAACACGTTAGAGTAAAGTTGCTAACTCGCTTAGATAGCTAACTTACTTATTAGATACGTGATAATAAATTATTTAGATCTTAATACTAACACATATTTCTAGTAAAGTTAAAATTACGAAGAAGCTTTTAAGAAGCTTTTATCTAGAAGTAAATAGCTATATATATAGCGGTGACATAGGCTAAAAGTATTCCTAAAAGTTCTAGTTTTCAAACTAGTGTAATTTACTAAATATTAGAGCTATTACTAATTGGTCTAGCGTATCTTAAAGCTAATAGATTAAGGTTTTATATAAGTCGACCTAATAGTTACTCAGTTAGTATATTTAAGGTATAAAATAGCTCTAAATTAGAGCTATAAAAAATATTATTTTAAAGATTAAATACCTATTTACGAAATAGATAAAAATGTATAGAGAAAATTAATATTACAAGTCTATAATTTAATGTTACGTAATGTATAATAATATTATATATTATTAGTTATTTAATAAAATACTAAAATAGAAAGAAATAGTATGAAGCTTAGATAAATAATATTACTAATCTTACTCACTAATCTTAAAGTATATATTCTAATATTATTAGAAAAACATTATTAATATCTTAATTCTAAAAATAGCTATAAAGTTTTCAAGACTTAAAGCTATGATTTATCTTCTTTTAAACGCTAATAATTCTACTAAACATATTATCAATATAGTAAATAAACCTTCTGAATTCATTTATAATATAATTAGCTAATTTAGATTAAAAAGAGATGAAAAGCTCGTTAGTATAAGCTAAAAAAACGAAGAGTTCAAAGGTTGATTCTAGAGTTAAAACATCTATTAATAGAGACTTGACTAGAAGCTTGAAAAAACAATATTAAAGATTATTAGCTAAAAATTATCTTGATATATATTGTGGCACGAAACTCAATTTACCTGAAAAGATTCAAAGAGCGACCCGTAATTAAGTAGAAGTAAGCAAAAATTTAATTAGTATAAAGAATTAATTAGAGAAGAGAATCTATTTATCTATAAAAGAAAATTATAATATATACTACTAACTAGTTATATAATACTATAAAATATTTTTCTCTATAGCTTTTATTACTTAGTTCTATTAAGCGCTCTAAAACTATTACTAAGCTTCTAAGAAAGTATCTATTTTACCTTCTTATCATAATTAGGAATTAAATAGACGTAGCCCTCTATAATTTAGTATTATAATGTTAATTTATACTTATAGTTACTATAGAGAGCCTTTCTTTACTATTTTTATATATAATCTTCTTATACTACTCT
>NW_006911784.1:0-1901 GCF_000523455.1 Bipolaris oryzae ATCC 44560
GATTACATCACGTGCCTTCTCTTAGGATACTTAGTCACGGGAACTTTTCGTACGAAAAGAGCTTAGGGTGAGGGTATAAAGTAGGAGATGTCGTATGACAACTTTACTCTTCTTATCTTTCTTCTTCTGTATCATAGGTTAATGCATACTCGTTCGAAGGCCTCTTCACCCTTAACACTTTCTAACAGATTCGCTCCTCTAGATACTAGTTTCTAAATTATTAATATACTTCTAAGTTCTCTATAATTAATATAGTGTAAAGGGTAGTTATATTAATAGTCTCTAATCGCTAGACTAGTCCTAGTATCTATAAGTAGAGCATTAAGCACACCTTCGCGATATATTATTATTTTTATAGAAACTAAATTGATTTCGTCTTCTTTAAAGTCTATAAAGTCCTATATACTTTCTATCTTAAAGTCTAGATTAGTCTAATTATTAGTATAACCTAGTCTATATAGGGCTTTCTATAATATAAGATATATTAGGGACTTATTATATCTAGATAAAGCGTTTAGATTAGTACCACGCTCTAGAAGGAACTTAGTTATAACTAAATTGCTAGTTAGGGCTATAAAGTATAAAGGTGTTAGGCTAGCTAAAGTGCCTAGAATATTAGGCTCAGACTCTAAAACTAATAAATAGTAAAAGGTGTTAGTCTTTATAGTATTCTAAGACCATGACTTTTAATAGACACTAATATTAATAGATAAACTATTTTTAAGAAGTAATTCTATTATAGATTTATAGCTATACTTAACGTAGTAATATAGTAGAGTTATATTATTAATATTAGTTATATTTACTAGAGTGCCTCGTAAGAGTAGAAGGTTAATAAGACTAATATTATAATCTACGCTATTAGTAGTATAATATAAAATACTTTTTCTATAGCTATTATATTACGAGGTATCAGCGCCGTTATTAAGTAGAAGCTTAATAATAGCTATATAGTTCTTAGCTACAGCTATATAGAGAGTATTACTATAGAGACTGCCCTACTTATTAATATTAGTACTATTATTAAGAAGTAGCTGCACGATTAACTGGCGACCTCTAGCTAAAGCTGCCTATAGTGCGTTGCCGTACTCTCCGCCCTACGCGTTAACTTTGGCGCCCTTATTAAGTAGTAGCTCTACTATTCTTTAGTATCTATATTCTACTATAAGATATAGGAAAGTCTAGCCCTTACTATCTTTTCTTTCTAATATAAGTACTATCTCTTCTACTTAGTTTAGAAGTAGGGCCTCTAATATAATAGCTAATCTAAAACGTGCTATAAGATATAATTCTATACTACTCTTAGGATATTCCTAGCTATACCCCTAATATATATATTTTAGTTATAAGAGTACCTATATAGTATAAGAAACTAATTCTTAGTAAGAAAGAAATAAGTAGGCTAGTTTATATATCTTACTTTCCACTATTAATATATACTCTCTTCAGTGCTTAGTAGTATAGTCTAAGAATTAGCTTCCTTAAAGCCTTTCTTTAAATTCTTTATTAGAGAAGTAGCCCTTAGTTTTAAATATATAGAATAATAGGTACCTAAGATATATTAAGGCTATATCTAGTTAAGAGTATAGATTCTCTATATCTTAGATACGTACGAAGTATTCTTAGATAGTATAATATATAAGATAGATAATAGCGCTTTCTTAATTAATAACGACTACTCTAGTATATATAGATAATAGGCCCTTAATATTAGATATATTCTTAGAATTAAGCTCTACCTTATCTTATTCTATTACTAGAGTATAGTAGATCTCTATAGTAGTAAGCGGCCGTTTTGTATACATAATCTATAACGTGGTTCACAAGCGAATGGCTCACCCAAGCGAATGGCTCACGCCCCACCAGCGCGTCGACGTCAACACTATAACGCGTCATGTCTC
>NW_006911785.1:0-1896 GCF_000523455.1 Bipolaris oryzae ATCC 44560
ATAAATGAGGCTCTAGAGCCACGCCAAATAGTTATTATCACGATATATCTTAGAGGTGAGGTTATTAGGCCTTGATATAGATATAGCTATAGAAATCGAGTTGGAGTTCTAATCGCGCGGCCGCGACGCGAGGTTGAAGGTGGTAAGCCTGCAGCACCTCCTTGAGGCTCCTCACTACCTTGAGGCCTCGCGATAGGCCTCTTTTTTCGAGTAACCTTTGTAGGAGCCTTGAGGCTGCTCCTCTTACCCCTTTGGGTAGTTTTAATAGCTTTTTGAAGTCGTTTTGCAGCCTTGCGAGCCGCGATCCTCGAGGCCTTTTCAATAGCCTTCTCTTCCCTCTCCTTCTGCCTCATTAGGCTTACTGCAAGCCTCGCCTGACGCCTCTGCTCCTTCTCTATCGCCCTCGCCTGCTTTGTCTCCTCGCGTTGCCTTATCGTGTCAGCTTTTTGGAGCTGTAGCTGCTCCTGCTCCTCCTCCTGGAGTCGCAGGCGATCGCGCGCCTCCTTCACCTTCCTTGGAGACCAGAATACAGCTCCACCGTGATAATCCTCAGCCTCCTGCAGAGGTAGAGGCTTACCTCGTTTCCTGCGTGTCCTCTCATTAATTAGAGCCTCCCTTAGCTTCCTTACTTCATCCTTGAGGAGACTGTTTTGAACTGAACTTGAGTGAATGACCTGGCTTAGCCTTTTGACCTGCCTATCGCCTTGATCAGCGACTACCTGACGCAGCAGACGCTCTATCCTCCTCCAATCCGAGGCACTGAGAGCTGAGGAGTCACTATCGCTCATAGGATCAGGAACAGAGAAGCGCTGAAGGATTACTTCTGGGTTAAGTGGCGAGATTCCTGTAGCCTTAAAGGCGTTCAGGATCGTTATTTCTTTGAAGGAGGCCTGCCAGGCTTGGTAGAAGAGGGGGAAGAAGTCCCTCTTGCTCATTGAGGCGAGGCCTTGACTCCTGTCCATGAAGGCAGAAACCTCGTTCGAGTACGCTGTTGACAGAGGCTTAAACATGCTGACGTCGAGAGGCTGCAGCGTGTGGGTTGAGTGAGGAGGATAGACTGCAAGGAGGATCTTGTTCTGATCACAATAATCAATAAAATCCATTGTAAGGTGAGATCCATGGCCGTCAAGGATAAGTAATCGGTAGGAGGAGCGTGCCTTTGCCTTTGTACCGCGATCAAACACCTGCTGCAGCCACGCGAGGCCTATCTTGTTGTTCGTCCAGCCAGAAGGTGATGAGGACAATCGGATCTGATGTGTATCTGGATCAAGGGCCTGCAGCCAGGTGTCTTGTATAGACCCTGAGGCTGACTGGTAGATCAAGGCAGGCTCGAGGTAAGATCCGTCAGCGCAGATACAGGCCAGCAGCGTTATCCACTCGCGAGATCCATCCTGTATAGTACTCCTCCTTCTTCCATCCTCATACGAGGCTCTACTAAAGATCCTTCTTGAGCGATTTACGACGCCAAGCATGAAGCCTTTCTCATCCATATTGTAGATATGACGCGCCTCGACGTGATACTGATTGATTTTATCGCGTAAGAGGCTAAAGTAGAGGCTATACTTGCTCCTAGAATCAGCTTTATGGCGACAGTTATCCATGCCTACTGCCCACTTTGAGATAAGCTGATCAGGATAGCGCTGAACAAAGCGACTAGCCCAGTGTAATCCAACCTCTCTCTTGGCGATCTGCGACGCAAAATTACGTATCATTGACTGAGTAGGCGGTAGGCCTCTCTCTGTAAGTCGATTGATATAGGCTATTAAGGCCTGCTCTTGGTGTAGGTGGAGGAGGAGTTGACTTTGGTAGCCTTCAGCGCGCGAGGCGCGGCAACCTCGGTGTCTTCGGCTGAGTGTAGATCGATCAACACCAAATCTTTTTGCAATTTCTGTATAT
>NW_006911786.1:0-1888 GCF_000523455.1 Bipolaris oryzae ATCC 44560
ATAATGTGGTGGAGCTATACGCTTATAGATGTGCGCAAAGTTGGTGGGGTGGCTCACTCGCTTGTATGGCTCACTCGCTTATAAACTACGTTATAAAGAACTATAAAAATACTAGCCATATAATAATATCTCTATGGGTTTGGATATTTTAGTATGATTTTTGCTAACTAGCTTGGTAGTAGAATACGTTATAGTAAATGCTATTGATTTACATAGCTAAGGGATGGTGTACCATAACCTATCTATCATAGAGCATGATCAAAAACATACTTCAGAATCGCATCTAGCCCAATAGTCATAAGAGAACATATTTGCTTCTGGTACATCAGAAAACATTACCGGACGGATCGGCCCCTTTGTTAACCTTGTTTCCTGCCCTGATAGCCAAAGAAAATAATAATACATATGATCGAGGCGTACTTGTGTTGGATCATAGCAACGAAAAGATGGAACACATGCTATGCGGTTGGGGTGGAGTAACGCAATACTCAACATTATGCGTTCCTCACACCCAACAAACTGGTCAATTGAATGGTAATATGCGAGCATCTCATAATACGCTTGAGAAAACCACTTAATAGACCCTTTAGTCCCGCCAAAGAAATGTGCTATAAAATTAATTAGCAGTGATAAACATCCATGAAAGCTAAACGCACCTGAAATTGTTCGTGTCAAGGGGGCAAGTTCCCTTGAAGCATCAACGGGCCGCAGTGGTTTAAGCTCACGAGCAACCATGAGTAATTTTTCCGGATGCCCAATGCCGGTTGAGAGAGCTTCACGGATCCTCGTGATGTCTGGCCAGGAAATCAAATTGCCTTTCCGCGGTAGCAGCCCGGCCGCATCATGCCAGAAAAAATAATTCGAGCGGAACGGATTTTCTTTTGCTGCCTCATCAAGGAAGAATACTTTGGCGTTCCAGACACCCCACATATGAGGAGTTTCAAAGAAGTCTCCTGGCATTTGTTGGACCGCCAGTTTCACTTGATTAGTATGAAATGAGTGGGTGAGCCCGGTAAGGTACGGTACATCCCAGATCGATTCAAAGCTGTTGTTCAATAGCATTGGAGCATCAGATGGCCTGGCACTCTGGAGGAAGTCGTTTTCCGAGGAGGGAGTGAATACAACAAGCGGGGTGTGGATTCGGGCTAGAAACTCTACGACTCGACTGCGATAATATTGTTCATCAGGATACTTGGGATTGTAACCAGGGTGAGGATACCACGCCGTAACGAGTGTGAGATTTCTAGTCGAGGCCGCTAATCCACCTTCACAAACCTCTGCGAAGCCGTGCAAAAGGAATAGAAATGAAAGTAGTAGGTTGTAGTTAAGAAAGGGAACCAACATGACGGAGGTTTGCATGACCGATAGCATCATGTGTGCATGTCCAGGAGTTGAAAAATACCACGCTGTATTAACAACCTCGAATTAAGAAATAATAATATTGTCCAAGCAGCTGATATAACTACTAAGATGTGAATATGTTGCTAGTAAAGCCGAGTCCCTGATCCTTAGGAAC
The DNA here is from genome assembly GCF_000523455.1 of Bipolaris oryzae ATCC 44560. Lineage (NCBI taxonomy): Eukaryota > Fungi > Ascomycota > Dothideomycetes > Pleosporales > Pleosporaceae > Bipolaris > Bipolaris oryzae. Next base: position 1,517 of record NW_006911786.1, read on the forward strand.
AGAGCTAGCGATACTTGAAGAGGACAGACGTCAACCGCGGAGTTACACTTACTAGAAAGAAAACTCTAATTAACTATTAGCCGAACAAGAAAACTATAATAAATCGTTAACCGGGGGAGAAAACTCTAATAAATTATTAGCTAGGGAAGAAGACTTTAATTAACTTTACGCTAGATAAGAGCTAATGTTAGACTAGCGGCTAAGATTACGTTATAATAGCTAAGCTTAGCCTTTACTCATAGAGGCTTCTACAATGCTATTGTTACAAGTAACAAGAAGGATTCTCTCCTTGACAAATGACGAGATGGCTGAAGGCCTATGGACGTCCACGTCAGAAGGTAATGATTATCGCGGGGCGAAGATCACGTGATT
>NW_006911787.1:0-1884 GCF_000523455.1 Bipolaris oryzae ATCC 44560
CAATCGATTTCTTGGGATGGATTTGTATATAATGAGCTAAAATTACACCTATTCTGAAAAACTCGAAGTTGGTGTGGACTTGATTAATACTTTGTTGTTCTATGTATCCTGGATAGAATTGATGGTCTTCAATATCGGTTAAACCACCATCACTCTTTTCAGCCAGAATTATTCGGCAATCCCACGCCTTGCCGCTGACATGCTGACTTGCCCTACCCGGATCGAATAGTAGAAAAGTATATCCCCGCCCTATGTAACAGTAGCATCAAGATGACTTCCCAAGATGACCCAAGCAATGCCCAATGCAACGGACCCAACCGCACCCCGGTAGATGATGAGATGCTCGCATCCATTGAGGAGGAGGCCGATTCCAAGCAGGAAGTCACTTCAAGAACTGCAGACAACCGTCCCAGACGAAGGATCCAGTGATAAACAAGAAAAATCAAATGAAATCATTGGTGCATCGCATGCTGGAAAGTGGGAACATCTTGTTTTTGATACTGAAAAGCTGGGGTAAGCACGATAAGGCGCAGACAGGAACATCTACCTTTGGCCTGAGTGGAGAGCACGGCTTCTAGGTTGGCCGGCTCCATCGTGCCAAACACCTTGGTTCCAAGGAACTTTTGTTCCAGCGTACTTCCTGTTTGCTGGAAGTGAAACAAGAACAACTCCATCAACCGCAACTCTGCATCTGCCTGAACCATCTGCTTAAGGCGGTCGAGACCGAAAGGCCAATGGACGTGCAGCGTTGGAGGCGAACGGCAACCATGACGAGTGCGAGTAGCCTTTTCTGCCTTGTACAACTTAGCAACACCAACACCAGACATTTCCTTACTTACTACTCGCTGCTGGTGATGAGCTAGGCACATACTGATCGCTCTTGCTACCACCACAGTGACAACTAGGAATAGTAACGCCAACATCGTCTCTTCTGGGATGAAACCTGCAGCAGGAAAGCGTTGAAGACTTGGTCGAAGAATAGTCAAACGTACGTTTGGCCTTGCTTTCTGGCGCGGTCTTGCTGGTGTTTCACGCTATATCACGTACTGTTCATTTCCAAAGCTACGATCTAGCTTGGGATAGGGCTAGGTGAAATTCTTTCTCAGCATGAAACCACTCAGGATCCAAGATCACTCAGGCTCACAGGACTCTGCTATGTAGGAGTACCAGGGCTGCAGCGGCTAGCGACAACCGCAAGGGAGAGAAGCCCAATGACCAAACCGTCATGTGGCGTGCAGTAATATTCAATTAGCCCAACAGCTCTGTCGCGGATAGCGCTGTCACCGCCTTTGCTTTTTTTATCTATTCTGTACACTTGCTGTGACGGTATCAAAATCAGTAACTACTTGGTATGGGTGAGCTGAATGCCACTCAAGGTCATCAGCAGTATCCTTGGCGAGGCCAAGTCAAATGAGGCCTAACTACGTAGACCATACTAAGCGAGATCGGATCCCTGCAAGCTGAACGCTCTGCATATCGGATGTACAGCACAAGCACAAGACAGGCATTAGCGATCAAATTTGCTACACATTGAGTTTTATTACAGTCATTAGCGATTGCGGCTTCACCTCCGCAAGCAGCATTCCAAAAGTCCAGTCATCATAAAATCGAAGGTTGGCCAATCATATCGGTCGTTTTGCAGCTGACTTCTCACGCTAAGCTTTGTATGGAAGGTGGGGCTGTTTGAAACGGCTGCACAGCTGCGTGGAAGGGTAAAGCCGCAATCGCTAGCGACTGTATGCACAGTAGGCCGAATTCTGATCACAGCTGTAGAATCCTTTTTGAACCGAAGCACTGTACAACGAATAATAATCAACGCTACTGTATATGCCCAGGAGTTTGCGATCTGGACGCGTGGGAGAGATGGCAGTCTCGACCCCTGAA
>NW_006911788.1:0-1847 GCF_000523455.1 Bipolaris oryzae ATCC 44560
ACAAAATGAGCTACTAAACTTCCTAATTGGGTAAGAACTAATAGAGAAATATAAGAAAAAGAGATTCCGATGTGGAGACCCGTTTACCAGCCTATTAATAATTATATTTATAGATATTTATATATTAGCTTCTAGCTATTATAAAAGACTATAAGTTAGTTATATAAGTTTCTTTACTTACTTTTATAGCTTTAGCTAGTATTTTTAGACTAAATCTTCTCTTTTCTCTTCTTTAATCTATTATCATATATAGTAGCTACTCCTATTCTTATTATAAGTATAAAGTCTCTTATATACTTAAGTATTATACTCTTATAGTAATATAGAAAATAGTCTAGAAGTCTATAATAGAAATAGCTACTTTCTTTCTTTTATTATATAATTTCAGTTTTTATACTCTAATATTTATTTCTAATAAAGAGATATATAGTATTAATAGTTAGAGTCTAGTCTATCACATTATTAATTAAAGAAGAAAAGTTAGAGAGAACTAGTATATTATATAATAGCTATTCTACTATCTTTAAGTTCTTTTAGATAATATATATTCTATTTATAAAGTTCTTATATATCTTACTAGTCCGAGATTAGTAGCTAGCTTTGTAGTAGAGTAGCTTTCTATTTAGTAAGTTCTTTAAGTAGTTCATTCTTAGCGTGTTATTAAGAGAGCTTTATTCTATTTTATAGAATTCTAAAATAAATACTTATATATAAGAAAGAATCTCTTCGTTATCTTACTTTATTATATAAAAGTATTATAAAGTTTTTGACTTAATTATTAAGTCCTAGAAAAATCTATCTAGTTCAGCCCAAAACTTATTTAGTAATAGTGTTTTTATTTATTTATCACTACCATAATATAAGCTTAGAGAGTAGGTAAGATCTATTCTTTTATATAAGTAATTATATATTATATTCAGTACTTCTCCATAGGGTATATAAAGCAATTAATTAAGAGCTAAGCTTATATATAGGTTTTCTATTAAGTATATTTCTTATATATTATTTTGGTAAAGATATCTATATTAGAGAGCCTTACTTTGTTGAACCTTTATATAGCTAATTTAGTGATAAGTATTAGATTAGATGACTAACTATATTTACTCAAAGTTATTATAAGTCTTTATATAATACTAGTTAGTAGCTAATCTTAAATTAAAAAAAAAGATTTTTTATTTACTTAAGTTTATAGAATATATTTTAAGCTTATCGAAGCTTTTTAATTATATCGATAAGACCTTATAATAGTGACTTATTATTAGTAAGAAGGTCTTTATATAAAGGTTATACTTACTAGTTATAGCTATCTAGATTATTATTATATAAAAACTAATCTAAGTTTATTATAGTATTATAACTTACTTCTAGATATACTTATTATGTTACACAGGGTTAAGTAGTAATACTTCTCTATACTTGATCTAGGTTAGGGCGAGTAAGATAGTGTAAAGAGCTCTATAAGGGTTATCTCGTGATATAGTAGAGTAGCGTACTTATATAGAATATAATAAAGGTTTAATAACTACTAATCTATTTGATAGACTAATATATAGTAATTTTATTAGGTAAAGTAGCTAGTAAGAAAGTATAATTTAAGTTAACTACTATAAGAGTAATAATAAAATCTATCTACCCTTATATCCTTACTACTTCTAGTTCTACTATTTTATCTATTCTATCTTAGTAGGATAGTTATAATAGCGCTACTATTCTATTATACGCTACTATTCTAGATAGCTAGTCTTAGTAGAATAGTATATTATATAACCTTAAGCCCCGCGATAGTTATCTTATTTATTAGAATCTTAAGTGGCCTCCTAACTACTTATTATTATATCTAGGGAGAG
>NW_006911789.1:0-1800 GCF_000523455.1 Bipolaris oryzae ATCC 44560
CCCGATTAGGAATAGCTCTTATATTCGTCGAGTTATACTTGTTTAAAAACTAGAACTTTTAGTAACACGTTTTTTTCATGTCACCCCTCTGTATAATAGATAAATTTAATTTATATTATCTTTTATTTAGTATTTATTCTTATTAATATATAATTTATAAATATAATAAGAATAAAAATTTATATAATTAAAAATAGAGAAAAATATACTAAGTATATAAGATCTAATCTCTATCTCTATCGAACTTTTAGTATTTTATCTAGATAGAGATAGAGATAGAGATTACTAAGAGTTAGATGGAGACAAAGATAGAGGTTACTAAGAGTTAGGTAGAGATAGAGGTTAGGTCTTATATAATCACTACCTAACCTGACCTAACCTAACTCTTAGTAACCTCACCTAATACCTACCTCTACCTATTTACCACCATATCTCCAATATATTTTTAAATAAGTTATTTCAAAGCTTTTATAATCTCCTTAAATATTTATTATAACGAAGATTTTTAAAAGTACTACTAATAGTAAATAGATAAGTAGTAGAATAAGACCAATATAGCTTAAATAAAGAACGCTTATTAGTCTTTTAAATATAGTAAAGTATATTTTTATAAAATTTTCTACTAATCTTATTTTAAATCTTTAACTATTTTTTATAGACTAACTAAAAGATCTACTTTAGCTACTTAATTAACTCTTATAAGTATATACATATGCTAAATACTTATTATAACTAACGATTATACTTCTTAAAAAGTACTATTTAAGAAAGTACTTTTCTTTATTAGCTTAAACCTACTTCTTTATAATTTTTAGAAAATTATTATCGTTTTTATATATCTTTACTTTTTATATAAGTAGTATTTTATACTATAGTCTAAATCTTTAGCTTTCTTAAGATGTTTCTTCTCTAATTTTCTTATAGTAGTATAATATCTCTAGGTAATAGTATATAAACTACTACTTAACTAGTTTTTAAAAAAAATACTAAGACTAGTAAGGTACTCTTCTTAGAAGCTACTAGAACTATATTTAGTAATAATCTTATTAATCTTATCTTTCTCATAGTTAATTCTTTACTATAGTTAGTAGCTACTATTCTAATTAAATATAGTAAATACATTAGTAAGTACTTTTTACTTCTTTTATATAAAGCTTACTAGTATCTTAATTAAGTATACTATAGCTAATCCTTTTAGAATATTCTTATTTAAAGACTTTAGCTTTATATTCTATTAAGCTAGCTATAATAAGAGTATATTAAAAGTATAAGAAATGTAATTTAACTATTTTTAAAAGGTTAAGTTCTAGGTTAGTAGAGTTAGTAGTAATAATATAGTTGTAAGAATTTTTTATAGTAATCTATATATATTAGTAGGATAGCTAGCGGTAAAGCTAGTACTCAGGCTAACTTTATTATTTTTTAATTTAAAAAAGTCTCAAATTTTATTAATTGGTATTATTTAAAAGTACTTATAAAGCTTAATATACTATTAAATAATAATAGTTATTTATAGTAAGACCTTTAAAGAAGAGTATAGCTCAGATCTATATAACTGCTATATAGTACTTTAAACTTTAAGTTATATAAAGCTACTAATATTAAAGCTACTATAAGATCTCTATATTAAAATATTAATAATATCTACTAAATATATCTACTAGTAGCTATTATAGATTAAATTAGTATATTAGCTTCTCTTTATTAGTAAATTATTATAATCATTTATTCTAGATTTAGTTTAAAACTTAGATTTCTAGTATCTGTTACAAGTAACAAGAAGGATTCTCTCCTTGACAA
>NW_006911790.1:0-1799 GCF_000523455.1 Bipolaris oryzae ATCC 44560
TTCTTGATTGGGTAATATTTGGCTGAAATAATTAGAAAAAACGATCCCGAAGGTGGAGACCCGTTTACCACACTAATTATTAATAGTTCTAAGAATACTATAACTATAATTAATCAAAGTTATTATATATACTTTATAGTTAATAAAATATTTTTTTGAGATCTTAACTTACTATATGTACTAATAAAACTCTATATAGTTAAACAAGTAAAAAGCTAAAGAAGCCTTATATAAGCTATTAGAGAGTTTGCTATTAATATTAAAAGAATAAAATAATAAATAGCTATTTATATTACTTTATTGATATATATATAAGATAATTCTAAGTAAAATCTTACTAGAAAATTTAGATAGCATAATTAACGCCTTATTATAATACTTATACTTTTACTACTATAGGATTTTAGTTCTGTGTACTAAGACCTCTATATAAGAAAAAAATCTCTTCTAGTCTCTATAGCTATGTTTAGGTTTTAAATATAATAAAATAAAAAGTAGCTAGCTATATAAGTATTTACTATAAGTCTTTAAAATATTGAAAAAGCTTTACGCTTCGAGATACTTTTTATAGAAGAAAAAGTAAGATATTAAATCTCTATCTATCTATAACCATATTGGATCTATTTATACTAGAAGAAGAAAAAAAAGATGATCTTCTCTAAAAGGTTTAAAAGTGAATTACTGAATTAGATTTATATCTAATAAGAATAAAAAAATATTAAAAGCTCTATATAGACTACTCAATAGTATATTAAAAGATAAACTTTTTGTACTAAGAAAGATATTATATAAGCTACTTAAGAAGAGATTTTTTTCTATAAGTATCTATTCTATAGCCTTATCTATTTTATTTATATAAAAATCTAGAAAAGAGCTATAATTCTATATTTACTACTACGCTCTAAATATAATAAGCTAAAAAGACTATTACTGTCTTCTACTTATTTATAAAATACTAAACTAAGTTAAATAGATAAAATAGTGTATAAAGCTTAATATTATAATAGTTTTCTACTATATCCATGTTATAAAGAGAAAAGAATAGAAAACTATTTTCTAAATATACTGTAGCTTAAATAAGTAGCTAATAACTCTCTTTAGATTTATAGATATACTAAGTATATCATAAAAATAAATTCATTAAATACTATAGAACTTTCTAGAAAACTTTATCATAGCTTATTTAGATAGTATTTTTATCTATATAGATAGCTTATAAGAGTAATACTAAAAATATATAGAATATATTATAGAGTATCTCTAAACTATAAAGCTATAACTAAAGTTAAAGAAATATATATTTAATATCTAATATAGAAAATATCTTAGATTTCTTCTCTAACTAGAATAAAGTATATCTATAGATCTAGATAAGATAAAAATTTTCTAAGAATAAAAAGTACTATTTACTATATAAGAAGTATAAAAGTTTCTAAGCTTTATTGACTTCTACTATAGATTGATCTCTAACTTCTTTAAACTTATAAAACCTTTTATATACCTAACTAAGAAGAATAAGAAGCTTAAACAGAGACCTAAATAGAAGTTAAGATTTACTACTTTAATAAAAGGGTTTCTCTTAGACAAAGTCTTAGTTTGATTTAACTTTAATTATTTTATAATTAGTAAATATAACTTCTTAAGATAAGATTTTAAAGTAGTACTACTCTAGAAGAATAAAAGTAAAGCTTTATATATAGTTACTTACCTATTATAAAAACTACTAGTATATAAAGTAAACTAGATAATCTATAATAGAAAACTATTAGTAGTTATTACCTACTTAAAAAAATAGAATA
>NW_006911791.1:0-1792 GCF_000523455.1 Bipolaris oryzae ATCC 44560
CGCGTTGATCATTACCTTCTGACGTGGACGTCCCTAGGCCTTCAGCCATCTCGTCATTTGTCAAGGAGAGAATCTTTCTTGTTACTTGTAACACTACTATCTATCTAAATAGCCTTTTAAACTAAAATTATAATATTATAGTCTATATCTCTATTAGTAAGATAGATAAGAATAATTTAAAACTATAGAAAAAAATAAGATATTTGATAGAATGATTTAACTTATGAAGATTTTTTTAAAACTTACTTTTACTAGTAACGTAGTTTACAAGCGAGTCGCGCATATAAGCGAGCCGCGCACCCCACCAAGTTTGCCTACCTCTTATACTATAACGTATAATAGCTTAACGCAACGCTACTTAATTATCTTTAAATAAAGTAGATGTCTAGCTTACTATATTAGCTATATTAGCTAATTAAATTAAAATAAATTAATAAGCTGCTACTATCTATCGAGTTCCTGAATCTACCCTACGTGACCGACGCGATAGCAGACCTGCCTAACGCGATTGCCAGCCTAACTTAAAGAAGCTTACTAAGCTAGAAGAGGAGGTAATAGCTAATTATATACTTAATCTAGACCTATATAGATTTTTATCTACCTACGCTACTATACGCGATATAGCTAATAAGCTACTAGCTACGCGTGGCGCTAGCTAGATTAGCGTCTACTAGCCGCGTAACTTTATTAAGCGTATAGATAGTCTTATAACGCGTTTTAATTAAGTATATAATAGATAGAGAGCTCTATATAAAAATCTAGTCTTAATTAAGAGCTGGTTTAAGCTTATAGAGTATATAAAGGCTAAGTATAGTATCTATAATAAGAATATCTATAACTTTAATAAAGCTAGCTTTATAATAGATAAGATTATAATTTAGCTAGTCGTAATAGTAGTAGAGAGAAGAGGCTAGCTAAAGGTAGTTAAGCTAGGTAATTATAAGTAGGTAACGCTAATTACAGCAATTAACGTAGCTAGCTAGGCAGTTCTACTATTCCTTATCTTCGCTAGCTAGTATTACCTATCTACCTAGTACGAGGAGGTAGAGATCCTACGCGACTAAGTAATTATAGTTAGTAAGAATAGCTAGATAAATAATAAGCTAAGTATTATATAAATAAAGTACTTTAATACCTATATAAAGACTTATATTATTAGTATATATCGCCTACTTATTCTTAATAGCTATAAGAGCTACTAATCTCTCTAGTTCTAAGAGTTCTATAAGGAAAATAGTATCTATACACTCTATATACTGCCTTACTTATCTTATCTACTCTAGCCTTTTAATATTAGCTACTTCTTACTATTAAAGCGCGCGTGTAGCTATAAGGTAGAGAGTCTAATTTACTATTATATTAACTATATCACTAAGCTTAAGTTTCTACTAGCGTTTAAGATAGCGTTTAATTAATTCTTTACGCTAGCTAATATTTATTCTGCCTTCTATAGCGTAGGCCTTATACCTCTCTAGCTAGATATTATTCTATTAAAGCTTAATATAAAGCTGCGTACGCCTACTCTACTAGCTATTCTACTAGAGGCTTTCTAGTAGACTTATACGCCTAGCAATACGCGTAAGCTTAACGCTTAATTAATACTAATATATAATTATATTTAGCAGTATTAAGACTTATTACTAACTTTAATTATTATAGTAATTAACTAGCTTAAGAAGGAGGTAGAAGTAATAATACTCTTAGCTAAGCTAATACGCAATTAGATAACTAGCCTTAAGAGTGTAAGGGGCTGCGCTCTAGGGAGCAATCGCGAGGTATACAAGAGGTTATA
>NW_006911792.1:0-1786 GCF_000523455.1 Bipolaris oryzae ATCC 44560
AAAAAAAACAAAAATTATACCTAACTGAATAGGAGAATACATAACTCCTATAGGTTTAGCTCATTGAATCATGCAAGATGGTTCTAGACAAGCAAAACAAGGTATAAACATTGCAACTAATAGTTTTACTTTTAAAGAATGTACTTTTTTATGTGATATATTAAAAGATAAATATAATCTTAAATGTACTGTTGTAAAAACAGGGTATCCAGATCAATGAAAAATAAGTATTTGAAAAGAAAGCATGACTGATTTAGTTGCAATAGTTAAACCTTATATAATAGATGAGATGAAATATAAATTTATTGGATACATTTAATATGAAATTAAAAATCAAAGTCCGTCTCTAATAAAAGTATATGCAATATGTATATAGAAATATACTAGTAATAAAATATTACTGTGAGATAGTATACCCTGACAGGGGTATAGGATAACTACTAGTTATCTGGCAATGCGGGTGAATACGGTTAAAGACTTGATATCTAAGTTAAGACCGTCGGTTCTATACAGGATCGCTACAGACTGGGTCACCTGTGGGTATCTGAAATGATATCTAATGTACAGTCGGAAATTTCTATAACAAATTTGTTATACACAAGGCTTTAAATGAGAAATATTATAAAGAGATTTAGCGTGTCTCGGGGACTAATATTTTGATAAAGTACAGGCGCGCTATTCAGATAAAATAAAAGGATAGTTAGCGGAAATTTAGACAGCTTTCCTGGGTTACCAACATAGCCCAAAATGGTTTGATATAAGTAATAAAGAAAATGTAAATTTTAATAAAAAGAATGTAATGAATTTTAAAGTAAATAGTAAAAGACTATTTAACAAAAGTATAGTAAAAAGAGGATATTCTACAAGTAGTTCTTCAAATAGTACTATAATGTCTGAAAGACTAGAAACAATTATTAATGAGTTAGGTTTAAACCTTGTGTATTGCTATGAAAATTTAAATTTAGAAGAAACTAGAAAACAAATATTAAATGATACAAGAGGTTTAAGTGGTGTATATATGATAATTAATAAAACAACTAAAGATTATTATATAGGTTCTGCCTCAACTGGTAGATTTTATGCTAGATTCTGCAACCATGTTATTTATTTTAGGGGTAGCAAAATAGTTAAATTAGCCATTAAAAAGTATGATTTGAAAAATTTTGCTTTTGTTGTATTAGATTTATATCCTAATATTGTTACCAAAGAAAATAACCATGAATTGTTGCGTTTAGAAGATAAATACTTAAAATTATTAGTACCTAATTACAATATTTTAACAGAAGCAGGTTCTAGTTTCGGATATAAACACACTGAAATTGATCGTCAAAAGATGAAAGATATTTATAGTGATGCGAGACGGGAACAAATAGGTAAATTAAATAAAGGTAAAAATTTGTCTCATGAAACAATAGAAAGAATTAGAGAAAAAGCTTTACTTAAACCTCCTATGTCAGATGAAACTAAGAAAAAGTGTATAGTTAACACAAGACCTGTTGTGTTGTACAACTTAGATAGAATTATTTACGGTCAATATACTACTATTTTAGAAGCAGCTAAAGCTATTAACTGTAATGAAAAAACCATTAGGAGAGCATTACAGACAGAAAAGAAATTGGTAAAAAGACAATGAATAGTAGAAGATATGTCTCGTAATAAATAGGTCTTTTTCGTTAAAAATTGTTTCTATACTTTAAAAATTACATTTTAAAATTTATATTTATATTCTTATATAAATCATAGTCCCATGAGTAAAAATCTTTTTGCAATTTTTATAAAAAAAAAA
>NW_006911793.1:0-1761 GCF_000523455.1 Bipolaris oryzae ATCC 44560
TAATGACCGCTGCTTGAGAGAGCCAGCTTCGCAAGCTTTACACAGGAGGGCGCTAGCATAAGTGCGGTGTACTTCTAGAAGCATCCACGGACAAGGGCTATTTTTAGCAGTCCAGCGAGTAGAGGCATCCTCGCTAGCTAGCTGTCCATGGCTGCTGTACCACCACGATCGTCGAAATGGATCCTGCTAGCAAGGCACTTGCAGAGGCTCCGCTACACGACAAGAGAACATGGGCTGCCCGAGCTGATGCTAGTGGTATCGCGCTCACCACGCTATACAATCGTTGGCGAGGACGGCCCTCAATCGAGAACAAAGCCCAAGCCCAGCAATACCTCAACGTAGAAGAGGAGAAAGCACTGGTTGCGTTCTTGCTACTAATGTCTAGTTTCGGACAACCCGTCCGCATTAAGTATATACCAACGCTAGCCTTCAGCATTGCCCGACATCGATCCCCCACGACTCGATCGAAGAAGCCTCCTGGTAAGAACTGGGCTCAAGCCTTTGGGAAGCGCCACCCCGAACTCAAATCGAAGAGAGTAAGGTCTATAGACTGGAAGCGTCACGAGGTGCACATATATGATAAAATCACAGGGTGGTTCGATATCATTGGCAAGGTACTACAAGATCCGGCTATCCTGCAAGAGAACGTATACAACATGGACGAGACGGGAGTCATGCTAAGCATGCTAGGCTCTGTCAAGGTTCTTGTAGGTAGAGATGATGTGCGGGGGCACAGAGGCGCTGGTGTCAAGCGGACCATAGTTACTGCTATAGAGTGCATTAGTGCTGATGGTAGGCCGCTACCGCCTCTGATAATTTGGCCGGCCTCAACACACCGGAGCAACTGGACCACGCACTCAACCCCTGGGTGGCACTACGGTGTTTCTGAGAACGGGTACAACGATTCTAGGATAAGCCTTGAGTGGCTAAAGCGCGTTTTTGATGTCGAAACTAGGGTCCGAGCTAATGGTAAACCACGAGTACTAATCTGTGATGGGTTCGGAACGCACGAGACGCTGGAGATCCTGGAGTTCTGTTTTGAGAACAACATCGTCTTATGCCGTCTACCTTCTCATACTTCTCACAAACTACAGCCCTGTGATGTCTCCGTCTTTGCACCCCTAAAGACAGCCTATCGTGATCAGGTTGAGCGACTGAACCGTGGCGGCATTAATACAATCGGCAAGGAGCATTTTACCTACTTGTATGCACCAGCGAGAGAGAGGGCATTAACTAAGAGGAATATCCTTGCTGGATGGGCTGCTACAGGCTTATTTCCTTTTAACCCAGAGAGAGTGCTTCGTAACACACCAAAGCCGCCTGTAGACCTCGTTGTCTCGACCGCTGGTGAGGTGGGATCCTCCTCCCAGAGCGACTCACTGCTGGATCCCACCACTCCTGTGACACCGGTGACGGCAGAGGGCTTTACAGTGTTACACGACCTGATCAAGCGTGATGTTTATGCGTCTGACGAGGCGAGTAGGCAACGCTTGGAGAGGCGTGTGCAGAAGCTTGCGAGTGCCGCCAAGATATCCGTTGCCAAACAGAGCCTCCTACAGGACCACAATCGCCTTCTGTATAACGTCAACAACGAGGCCAAGGTCCGCCGAACGACCCGCTCGTTAGTTCTCCAGGATGGAAAGGGAGAGGGCAAGGTGATGCGCTGGGAGGACCTCGAAAGGGCACGAGCGGAACGCGCTACTAAAGAGATGGCAGCTAGGGAGAAGGGCAAAAGAAAGCATGGTCGAAAGCGCAAGACAC
>NW_006911794.1:0-1667 GCF_000523455.1 Bipolaris oryzae ATCC 44560
GGTCTCACTAGCTTATCTTTGCAGGCATGCATCCATACGTCCTACTCGGTACAGTCGGGGGTAAATACCTTTCCCAGTACTGTTTTTATTTTGGTACTTACAATCTGCGCCTTTGCAATAGGTGTTCGCTACTGCTGTCTTCTAAATCTGCTAAATTGTTTTGACTTTCTTCTACAATAGCATGTCCTATTATTGCTACACTAGCGACACCTCTGCGTATCTTCTATTGCTGATAGACTGTCGTGGCACTCTCGTTAGCTTACTAAGAATGTGGCACAAGAGGTAATCAACCTTAAAAGATTGAGGAGCGACCTGCTATCAATTGGGTAAAAGGTGTATAGCTACTATCTGATTGTTAGATTAAGTTGAGTGAAGAAGGTTCCCAAATACACTCAAAAGAAATCTCAAGATATACTCCCAGATCACGTGCTTCCACACTATAATACTGAGGTTTAGCGGTACGGATTAAGTGTGAGGCACTGACCCTAGTCTCTATTCCGCTTACCCCACAACCTTAGTATGTACGACTTGTGATGCTGGTTCTAAACGTCATTCACGTGCTCATTCAACTAGCGTTGCGCGACTGACAAGGTTAAGATCGCAGAAATAAGGAAACAGTGGTTTATAGAATAATAAAAGATACGTTCCACGCGTACTTACTAACTAAAGTATAAATTTGCAACAGCCCCACCTTCTTCAATCTTGGAAGCCCAGAAATCAAGGGCGAATACCTCTAAGTTCCTATTCCCACAGATACTGCTGGATAAACTCGATACAACGTAAGAACATCTGCCTGCTACTATAGCATGTGCCACTCTTTATATACTGGGTTTATGCACTAGGAATTATAGGTTATTTCATTCTACTTATTCAATTTAAATTAGCCCTCATATTTAATAGTTCGTATTTCAACCTCTTAAGAATTCAAGGTAGAGAATTGGCAGGCGTCTTACCATACTTCCTAAAGCATCGGGGTCAAAAGTACAGCAGCACAGGCAGCCTGACAAGTACCAAAGGCAGTATTGCAAGCAATGATGCTAGCCGGTGCGGAAGCACCAAGAGTCGCACCCCAAGTAAACCCAGCTGCAGAGTAACAAGCCATAACAACTGCAGAACAACCCGCCTGACACACTCCGTAGGCGGCTGGTCCCGCTAAAGCTGGACTAGCAATAGCAAGCGTAATTATAGCAGTTAAAAGCGGCATTGCTATAAAGTAGATATGAACTGTCGTGAACGTAGATGAAAGGATTTGTAGACTTTTCAAGATATGGTTTTAGGTTCATGAATATCCTGACATTATGTAATCGTGATCCTCAATCCATCAGTCATACCTGACGTTATACACCTGCATGCCTGATCGGCTTTTAGTATTGATATTACTTGTAACTTTTAGACGCATAGCGACCCTTGTCAGTCTAGACGTGTGAGCAGGTTCAGAACTGGAAGCCATTTCTGGATTTTTGGTTTTGATGCGGGCCAGATCTTCATAGTTCTTCCTGATGGGATGCTTTACCCACGGGGACGGGACTTCATGCACCTTCTATTCGCTATGCTTATCTCAGACTACAAGCAATTAACGTGTTTTATCAGTAAGCGGCCCACATCAGTAAGTGGCCCACCCCACCAAACTTGACGCGGCTCTTTGCGCAATTGCTCTACAACAACGC
>NW_006911795.1:0-1712 GCF_000523455.1 Bipolaris oryzae ATCC 44560
CTATTATTTATCTATATAGCTTTAGTAGTATTCTTAAGAAGCTTCTATATAATAAATACTATACTAGTCTACTTAAGCTCTAAAATAACTTATTTAAGAGTAAAAAGAATAAGAATATATAGCAGATATTTATTAAGAATTTTACGCTAGCTAAGCTAGTATTAGTTTTAGATTCTTAATAGAAGTAAATTATTATAGATCTTTATCACGTATAACTGCTAATTTTAGCTAAGTAATATAAGTCTTCTCTTATTTGTAACTAGTTTAATAAAGATAAATTACTAGAAGATAATGAGTTAAATATAAAAAGATTTAATACTAATAAATATAAAAAGAAGATTAATAATAAAAAAGAGAAAGAAAATAGTAATAATAATAAGTATAAGATAGAGAATAAAAAGAAGAAAAAGAGTTTTAATAACTAAGACTAGATAAATATAGATATAGATTCTAACTCTAAGTTTAAGAGATTCTCTGATAAGAATAAAAAGTAGCCTAGTTAGCTTCTATTTTATATAGAGATAAAGAGGTAATAGTACCTCTACTTTAGCTAATTAGTATCTACTTTACTTTTATAGCTTATTTTACTAGTTTATTAGTACGCTATTTACTAATATAATTAATACATCTAAATCTTTCTACCTAATAGTTATTTTATAATTACTATAGATTATTTTTAATATCTCTAGCGTATTTAGATATTAAGGAAATAAAAGTTATAGATAGTTACTTATTAAATCTAGTATTTACATAGATTTCTTTAATCTTTAATAAAGCCTTAAGTATACTAATTATAAGATTTTATCATACTACTATCTCTAAATCATTATAATCTTAAATAAATTTAATATACTCTTCTAGAGATTCTCTAACTATATAAGATTACTTTACTATAATTTATCTAAAAAGGTCTCTAAGCTAATATTCTAGTTATTAAATATCTGAATTTCTAAATGTAGATTAATAACTAAGAAAAAGAGATTATCTTAGTATAGAATATATAGTAGAGTAAATTAACTAAAACTAAGAATATATAATAGAAAAAACTATAATAGAGATCTTTTTATTATCTAGATAAAGTCTAGAGTTATTTTCGAGAAGTAGTAAATATAATAAGTAGAGACCTATTTATATTTTATCTAAGATGTAGTCTACTTCTCTAGTATCTAACGCTAAAAGTAATAGAAATAACTTATCTTTATAAATATCTATAATCTTAATCTTTCTAGATAATTACTTTACTAGTATACTAGTAGATCATAATCCTCTCTTATACTAAGTCTTATTATCAAACTTTACTTTAAGTATCCTCTACTAAAGCTTTTAAAGAAGAGCTTATATAGATAGTAATTAATAATAACTAGTCTTTTTAGATATTAAAGTATTTATCTTTTTAACACTTTATTTAGTTTCTTTATTCTAATATTAAAATAAATAGCTATTATAAATTTGAATTAATATTTTAAGACTAGTATATTAAGGCTATAGCTAATCTACTATTANATCTTAGAAAGAATACTAAGTTATGAATTACTTTAGATATATAGTCTACTAATAACTATTTTAGTTTTTTTACTATTAAAAGATACTATAGTAATATAAGATAATAAATATAAAAGAATCTTCTTAATTTAATTCTAATACGTAGTAGTTATACTAGGAAATCTATAGTAAATAAAGTACTTTAAGTTTTATTAGAAACTAATACTTTA
>NW_006911796.1:0-1709 GCF_000523455.1 Bipolaris oryzae ATCC 44560
TTTTTTTTAGTTACCTTATTCATATAGTACATTGTATTTATAAACGGGTTAAAGCCAGGTTGGTTAGCCGCCTCATTTAGGTTGAGGATTTGTTATGTTTGAATCATAAAAACCCGAAATAGGATTAAATTATTTCCCCTAAAAAAACTAATTTTATACTTATAGTAAAACATAATTATTATATATGTTTAAATATCAAACAATATTAAGCCCTCTTGACCAATTTGAAATAAGAAACTTATTTAGTATAGATACACCATTATTAGCAAATATGAACCTATCTATAACTAATATAGGGTTATATATGACTATAGCTGCTTTCATAGCTTTCTATTTTAGTATTTTAGCTACTAACCACTCAAAAATTACTCCAAACAAATGATCTTTAAGTCAAGAAACATTATATGCAACTATACACAGTATTGTTGTAAACCAAATTAACAACAAAAATGGGCAAGCTTACTTCCCATTTATGTACACATTATTTATTTTTATTTTAATAAATAACTTAATAGGAATGGTTCGCGAACAATACCTTTATAACAGTATTAATAACAATAATGATTTTAAAATTATAAGCCAGAGGTGTAAAAGAGATAATGGTTTTAAACTAAATAGTGTTAGTTTAATCACGAGTAATTGAAAAGTTCCAAATAAAAAAGCCGCCCGGGTAAGGGTTAATTTATATTCTACTCTTTCTGATAATAATCATCTAAATAAAGATAGCTCCTCTCTTGTTATTAATCCTCATTATCTAACGGGATTTATAGACGGTGAAGGTTGTTTTAATATCTCTATCCTTAAAAACAATGAATTATCAACAGGTTGACAAATTATCCCTACATTTCAAATATCTTTACATGCTAAGGATAAAGAGTTGTTACAGTTAATTCAGAAATCATTAGGTGTAGGTCGTATTTATAAACACGGCCCGGATTCTTTTTATTATCGTATCTTTGGTTTAAATAATTTAAGCGTAATAATAAAACATTTAGACAGTTTTCCTTTACTTACTCAAAAACAAGCTGATTATATTTTATTTAAGCAGGTTGTTGAGTTAATGAATATAGGAGAACATTTAACTCAACCAGGAATTTTGAAAATAATAAATCTAAAGGCTTCTATTAATAGAGGTTTACCGGATAAATTAAAGGAAGAATGATTAGATATTACTCCTGCTAATAGACCTACGGTTTTATCTAGCCCTATAAAGGATAAGCAATGACTAGTAGGTTTTGTAGAGGGAGAAGGGTCTTTCCAAATTGTTACTCAAAAAATAAAAGATAAAATAATAGTATCTTTAAGGTTCACTTTGACTCAACATATTCGTGATAATATATTAATGAAGAGTTTGGTGGAATATTTAGGCTGCGGTAGATATATTACTACAGCTAATCGAAAAGAAGTTTATTTTACTGTTTCTAACAAGAAGGATATAAACAATATTATTATACCTTTATTTCAGAAATATCCCTTATTAGGTTCTAAACAACAAGATTTCTTGGATTTTGTTAAAGTATCCGAATTATTAAAATCTAAAGCTCATCTTACTGAAAAAGGGTTAGAACTGATTAATGCTATTAAAAGTGATAGGACCATTAGAATAAAAAACCCTTCCAAGAACGAAAAATAGAAAATATCTAAACTTACTCTTACTTATATTAAATTATCTTATTTATAACCATTATCTTATTTATAACCATTATCTT
>NW_006911797.1:0-1707 GCF_000523455.1 Bipolaris oryzae ATCC 44560
TGATAAAAAGCTGTGATAACGTGTTGACGTCGACGCGCTGGTGGGGCGTGAGCCATTCGCTTAGGTGAGCCATTCGCTTGTGAACCACGTTAGTAATAGTTAAGCCTATACTAGCTACTTAAGAATAGCTACTAGTATCCTTAAATTATTCTACTCCTTCTAAGCCTTATAGTTATAGTATACGTAAGTAACTCCCTATAAGCTACTCTATACTAATTTTAATAAATAGTTAATTATAATAGCGGCGGCTATAGTCTTACTAGCTTCTAGGATACCTAGATAGAAGAGTATTACCTAGTGTTCACTAAGCCACATAGCCACCTAAGGCGTATCTAGAAACTATTAGCCTATTCCCTTCTATCTAAGATTTATAATATTAGATTATTATATAGGGTAGTCTAAGAGAGAGATCTATTCTAGAATCCTGTAGTGCTTTACGGCGTCTTAATCTTACTAGATCTTATCTACGCCTAACTAGATAATAGGTATATACTTCTAAATAAATTAAGTATTATCTTTAGTAGCTTAGAAGAGTTTGCTTTAGGATATAAGTAATATCACTCTATTATTCTAGTAGAGAAGCTTATAAGTAGTCTATATATAATGTAATCTCTATAAGTAACTTTAAATACTCTATTTAATCTAATATACTAGTAATCTTCTCTTTCTTAAATCTCTATATAAGTACTTTACCTACTTTCTTTAATTAGCCTCTATCTATAATCTTAGTCTATAGCGCTTTAAGTGCCTACTTAAACTAGTTAAATAGCCCCTCTTGGACTACTAGTGCTCTAATGGCGGTATACTATAGCTAGCTAGGAGCTCCTATTTTAATATAATTATAGAGTTTATAAAGTAAGCTATAAAGGCTTAGTAGTTTAAGTATATACTACGTGCGATCTTTTAAAGTATTCTTTATAACGTTTAGGTACTTAAGAATCTTACCTAAGAGCTAGAGAACTATAATAATGCTAGCTATAATACTAAGTAGATCTATATTATAAAATTAATATAGATAGTAGATAAATATAGAGAGGAGGTAGAAATAGAGGAAGACTATATTATCTAGGTAGAGGAGCTAAGGCGGGAGTATTAGGCTAAGGGATTATAACTGTAATAAGACTGAATAGCTCGTCGTGCTGCGCCGCACCTTATTAATAACGTTAGATTGTTATCGCCTTAGCGTCTCTCTACTGGTAAGGCACGTGAGGCTATAATATAGTGGTCGCTACTTATATATATATAGCTATAGAGGGGAAATATTTATATACGTTCTATAATTGTTATAAGCTCTACGCCTTAGTTAACTAACTTAGAGTAGCTCTACTAACTTAAAGCTACTCTAATAAGGTTAATTATCTACGATTAAGGGTGCAGGTAAGGCTAAACTACTAGAAGTAGGAACTTAGCTATATATAAGAAAACGCACTAATTACTATAGGGTAGTTATTAACCTTATAATCGTTCTAGCTAAATAATGGTAGATTAACTACTTCTAGAACTATGAAGTTGGCGTTAAAGATTCGCCCCTTTAGCATTATTAAACTAAGGAACTCCTCTAGCGACGCTAGTGTTACAAGTAACAAGAAGGATTCTCTCCTTGACAAGTGACGAGATGGCTAAGGGCCTATGCACGTCCACGTCAGAAGGTAATGATCATCGCGGGGCTTGGGGTCACGTGATGTGCCATCTCGCCAAGGCTGGCCA
>NW_006911798.1:0-1659 GCF_000523455.1 Bipolaris oryzae ATCC 44560
TAAAAGAATAGATACTTTATATAGATAATTAGATATAAAAATTTAGTAGATTATCTAAATAACGTATATATACTATAATACCTCTTCTTCATTATTTTAATTCTTTAGCTTAGATAGTTTAGGATAGTAGATAATATTCTAGACTATAAAATTAATAATATATATAAGATATGAAATTAAATTTTTATTTTATTTTTATCTAAACTTATTTTAGTATAGCTTTAACTAAAAAGACTAAATAAAAGTACTATTATTCATAGTATTATTAAATATAATTCTATATTATTTTTATAAAGTATTCGTTTTTAAAAGAACTTAAAGTACTTTATTTACTATAGATTTCTTAGTATAGATATTATATATTAGAATATAATCTAGAAGTTTCTTTTATAGTCACTATTTTATATTATTATAGTATTTTTTAATAATAAAAAAACTAAAATAGCTATTAGTAGACTACGTATCTAAAGTAATTGATAACTTAGTATTCTTACTAAGATCTAATAGTAGATTAGCTATAGCCTTAATATACTAGTCTTAAAATATTTTTAAAATTCATAATTACTAATTCCTATAGTATTAGAATAAAGAGACTAAATAAAGTATTAAAAAGATAGCTACTTTATTTTCTAAAAAGATTAATTATTATTAATTACTAATTATATAAGCTTTTCTTTAAAAGCTTTAGTAAAATATACTTAAAGTAAAGTTTAAGAGTAAGATTTAGTATAAAAGAGAATTATAATCTACTAGTATACTAATAGAATAATAGTATAGTATAATTAAGATTATAAGTATTAATTAAGATAGATCATTTCTATTACTTTTAGTATTAGATACTAAAGAAGTAGACCATATCTTAGATAAAATATAAATAGATCTATACTTATTATATTTATTATTTCTTTATCATAACTTTAGACTTTATCTATATAATAAAAAAACTCTAGTATAGTTTTTTCTATTATATATTCTAAGTTCAGATTATTTAACTCTACTATATATTCTATACTACAATAATCTTTTTTTCTAAGTTATTAATCTACTCTTAGAAAGTTAGATATTCAATAACTAGAATATTACCTTAGAGACCTTCTTAGATAAATTATAGCGTAGTAATCTTATATAGTTAGAGAATCTTTAGAAGAGTATATTAAAACTTATCTATAATAATAGTAAAGTAGAGATAGTAGTATAATAAAATCTTATAATAAGTATACTTAAGATTCTATAAAAGATCAAAGAAATCTCTCTAAACGCTATATTAAATAAGTAACTATTCGTAATTTTTATTTTTTTAATCTCTAAATAGACTAACGATATTAGAAATAATCTATAATAGTAATAAAATAACTATCAAATTATAAAATTTAAATTTATTAATTATAATTTAAATTAATATACTAATAAACTAGTAAAATAAGTTAAGTAAGTAAGATAGATACTAAATAGCTAAAGTAGAGCTACTATTACCTCTTTATCTCAATATAAGATAGAAGCTAACGAGATTACTTCTTATTCTTATTAGAGAATCTCTTAAACTTAGAGTTAGAATCTTTATCTATATTCTTCTAGTTTTACTTATAAATACTTTTCTTTTTCTCTTTATTCTCTATCTTATACTTATCATTATAATTATTATTTTTTTTCTATATTATT
>NW_006911799.1:0-1696 GCF_000523455.1 Bipolaris oryzae ATCC 44560
ACTTAGCACTAGTTGCAATCGATTTCTTGGGATGGATTTGTATATAATGAGCTAAAATTACACCTATTCTGAAAAACTCGAAGTTGGTGTTGATGGAGAGGTCTTATACAATGGTGGGAAACAAACAGTAATAGACCTATCTCGAAAGCCACTAGCCCAGATACCAGCAACCGATTGTCCCTGCTGCTTCGATTGGTCTGCCCGTTTGGAAGAGCAAGCCACCCAAACGAGCGGATTAGTACCTGCAGGAATTCTTGCTGTTACTCCAACAGTCTTCAAACGTCATCTCGCTGGCCATCTTGAAAAACTTGCACCTTTTGCCATTCCTATTGGTGCTTCGACTGATGCCAACAATGACTCGAACGCCGCCATGGAGGAGACAAAGAGTAAGCGGACATTTGCTTCGAAACTCTCGGCTTTGATATTTTCGAGTGACCGTGATGATTTAGAAAGATCAATACAGGAAAAAGAAGTAGATGAATCCGGGGACCTTCTGCACGCTGATACCCAGCTTTTAGAAATTGAGGCTGATAGCGGTATTGAGCACCAAGATTCTATACTATCTGATCCCGCTGTGGAAAATGCTCTGGAGGAAGTTAAATATTCAGATAGATTGACTAACTGGGCCGCCCTAGCGGAGACGCTAATCTACTCAGGAGCCTGGGGGGACGTGGAAAGGCTGTATGCGCACTTGGTAGTGACTAGCATGGAAATCTTCGGACCAGGGCATTACAACACAGTGAGAAGCGAGTCAGAACAAGAGACAGCTTATCAGAAGTATATCGATTTCTGGGGAGCTGAAGAAGGCCGTTTACGGACACTAGGGAGGAATATGATAGTTCTTGACACAGAGCCCTGGGCCGGTTTATTCGGTCTCAAAAGCGTAGCAGATCTACTGTACGAACAAGAGAGGTACGGCGAGGCAGAAATATTATACAGGCCGGCGCTGGGGATACAAGAGACTTTGGTTGACGACGAGCACGAAGAAAGAATCTCAACTATAAAGCAGTTAGCACACGTCAAAGAGCGACTAGGAAAGTCAGCAGAGGCAGAAAATTTGTACAAGAGATGTCTAGAGTGGCGAAAGAAGATGTATGGATATTATGATCCATCAACGCTTGAAGTCGCGAGTGACTTGGCGACTATGCTTGTAGAGCGCGGGGAGCTTACAGAGGCAGAAAATGTATACAAAGATATACTAGAGGGGTACAAAAGTACTCCTGAAAGCGATACTGAGCTTTTACTTTCATTCAGAGGAGATCTAGCGTCAGTGCTGCGTTCTCAAGGGAAGTTTGAAGAGGCGGAATCGTTGTGTACAGAGTTGCTGATGGTATACCGAGAGAAGCTTTGGCATTCAACCGATGGCGCGCTTTTAGCGAGAGAAACTCTAGCGGATATCCTGACCTGCCAAAAAAGGGATGATGAAGCAAAGCTTCAGCATCAACTTTTGTCACAGCTGCGGAGAGGACGGTTGCTGGAGGATTGTGACGAAGCCCGGAAGCTGATCCATCATGGAAAGTACAAGGAGGCAGAGTATATCTGTAGACAAGCTCTAACAGCATGCGAAAAACATCTTGGGGCTAAACACCGATATTCTCTGCTAGTGTTGCGGGAATTAGGCCATACGTAAATAGAGAAGAACTTGGGGACATCGGAACGAGCAAGGAAAACTGTATAGGTAGTGAATCGACGCTAC
>NW_006911800.1:0-1684 GCF_000523455.1 Bipolaris oryzae ATCC 44560
CCCGCGGTGATCATTACCTTTTGACGTGGACGTCCATAGGCCTTCAGCCATCTCGTCACTTGTCAAGGAGAGAATCCTTCTTGTTACTTGTAACAGCCTAGCGATTCTTAATAGAAAAAAGTTATAGATATAACTAAGGGTTTAATAATACTAATCTATTTAATAGACTAATATATAACTATCTTATTAAGTAAAAGATACTAGTAAGAAAGTATAATTCAAGTAAACTATAATAAAAGGAAATAATAAAATCTATCTATATTTATATTCTTATTACTTCTAGTTCTAGCTTTATAGTTTTAATAAAATAATCTCTATATCTTCTAAAGTCTATAAAGATACCTAGTTATATATAAGAGTAGCCTTATATACTAGCGTAGAATACTTAGTCTTAGCGTAAAGCTAATTACGTAATTGTCACTCTATAATAATTATTACCTTATAACGTGGACGTCTATAGGCCTTTAGCTATCTCGTTATTTATTAAGGAGAGAATTCTTCTTGTTACTTATAATATATATATACTTACTTTACCTCTATTATATACTTTCTTTATATATATATTACGTGATATACTATACTACTTATAAGATAAGAGTTTCTTTAATAATAGTAATTACTCTATACTTAATATAGACTATAGTATAGAGCTAGATATATATCTAAAAGTTATAGATAAATTTACTAATAAAGATAGAAAGAGTAGAGAATAGGTCTTCTCTAATAATAATTATCTATCTAAATACTATCTTTAGGAACTAGAGAACTTAAATAAATAAGAGTATACTAAAGAGGACTATAAGAATAGTAATACTTACTTACTTAATTATATAGAAGATTAGTAAAATTAGTAGGTCTTCTATTCTCTCTAGAGCTTATATTAGATCTTATAGACTAACCTAGTATAAAGAGTAGATATTTCTTAGAAAAGACAATTATTATAATTACTTAACTATATTAATTCGTAATTTATATATATTCTTTAACTAGCTACTTAGCTACTAAGAGGGTAAAGATAGAAGGAAACGCTAAAGAACTAAGTTCTCTAGCTCTCTAGAAACGTATTAGAAGGTTTTCTAGCTTATTTATAAAAGAGTAACTAGTATAAATCTAGATAGAAAGATAAATTAGAGTATATATAAGGTATAGTAGTCTAAGTCTTTAATTATAGTTCTATATAAGTATATATCTAACGTTATTAATAGATACTAAGAAAGCTAGTAAAAAAGTATAATCTAAAGAAAATTAGTTAAGATAAAGTATATATATATATTAAGAATCTAGATTAAGTACTATAAATAAATCTAGTAATAACTTAAAAGAAATATTATTATAGTTACTTTATAATAAAAGTCTAGCTCTATCTATAACTTAGTAGATTTATAGTAAATTAGCTCTAGACTTTTCTAAATCTTTATTATTACTATATATAAGTTACGCTTCTATATAATTCTAGGAGTAGCTCTTATAAAGTTCTTTTAGAATTTACTTTTAAATTTACTAAGTAGTTTCTTAGTATTAAAGACTTATAGATTATTGTTATATATAAGAAAATTATGTATTAATTAAGATTCTCTTAAGAAATACTTTCTGTAATGGGCTGCGCCCGTAGAGTGAAAGCACGTGATTGTATCACGTGCCCACATCACGTGCCTATATCACACCGCTTAGCTAGAACTTACTC
>NW_006911801.1:0-1680 GCF_000523455.1 Bipolaris oryzae ATCC 44560
TATCTATTCTTATATTCTTAATACTTTTAGTTCTACGATTCTATCTATTCTATCTTAGTAGGATAGTTATAATAGCGCTACTATTCTATTATACGCTGCTATTCTAGATAGCTAGTCTTAGCGGGATAGCATATTACGTGACCTTGAGCCCCGTAATGGTCATCTTGTTTATTAGGATCCTAAGTGGCCTCCTAACTACTTATTATTATACTTAGGGAGAGAATCTTCTCTACTATTACTTATAATATATTATATCTAAAGAGAATATTCTTAATTCTTTATTCTTACATAAAAAAGAGATAGAAATAGTAATCTTTTTTCTTATATTAAGAGCAAAAAGGCTTTTAAATAAATTTATATTAATCTATAGCATAGAAGGAGAAATATAAGAAGAGTTAAGCTATTATATAATACTTCTCTCTTTTATATTTTACTTCTCTACTCTTTATATAAGTAAGTTCTAGCTAAGTAGCATAATATAGGTACGTGATATAGCCACGTGATATAATCACTTGCTTTTACTCCACAGGGGCAGCCTATCATAAGTCTTAAGCTAGTTTTAAACTACTCAGAATATTTTAGTACCTAATTTAAAATTAACTATTTAACTTCTAATCTTTTAATTTTATTATAATTAATTATAGCTTATAAAACTCCACATTATATTCTAAATTATAGATTTAATTCTTTTTTATCTCAAAAATTATATTTAATTTATAAATATAAAATATACTTAGGAGTTTATTACGTCTATAAGCTCTTTATAAAGAAAGATTTGAGCCTATTATTTAATTATTACCTAGCTATGATTAGTTTACTTATTATTTATATTATCTAGTTCTTAGTTATTAATATATATCTTAATTTTTTCTTATCTAAGCTATCTTATCATTAAGAAACTATTTATTTTACCTCTCTACTATGCTTTCCTTATATAGTAGAATATAGTAGTTATTATCAAGTTAAGTTATATTATATACCTATTCTACTAGAAAAAGAATCTAAAATAATAGTAAAAAGCTCGAAGATATTAACCTTCTTTAATATTTTAACTTTTTTAACAATAGTAGAAAAAAAAGAGAAAGTTAAACTAAAAGTAATAACTTTATAAAAATATATAGACTAAATTACCTATTCTTAATATACCTTACGTATATTACATGTTTCTATAAGTATCTTTTACTATATAGTATAGTTTAATATTAGTGAGTTAAATAGTCAAGTATTGCGTAGTAAATAGCGGGTAGAGAGTAGGTATCTAAATAACTTAGCGAATACTTCCCTAAATTATATAAGTAGTAACTTATTTTAATGCTTACTATTAGCTCTATAGCTTACTAATATAATATTTTTTTTTAGTTAAATCTAATACTATTAGCGCTAGAATAAAAAGAAAAATAATTTTATATAAGGACCTAACCTACTACCTAACCTAAAGTTCCTAAAGGTAGATAGCTAAATAACATCTTTAATATTAGAGATACGGCTTAGTAATATATTATATGATATAAAGCGCTTAGTTAGCGCTTTAAAATTATTCATAATTCACCCGATATAGACTAGCGTAGAGTGAAAAAGAAATTTCTAAAGAAAAGTAGGTCGCTACCTGTAACGGCACAGGCAAGGCTACTCGGATCAGTATCGGCAGTAGTGTCACTCAGAGGCATATGGGAGTGCGTG
>NW_006911802.1:0-1591 GCF_000523455.1 Bipolaris oryzae ATCC 44560
AGTATACTAGTATATTATCTAAATATATAGTAATAAAAATTCTAAAGTATTAATAAAGTATATTATTTATAACTAATTAAAAAGGTACTAGTATATCTATTAATCTAAATAATATAACTATTCACTTAAAGAGTCTATACTGTATTTTAAATACTATTATTTTATTAATAACTTTTTTTAATTTTAATTTAGTAAAAGTCTTTCTAAAATATAAAACTTTATAAAATATATAGCTTTCTAAAGTTAATTTATAAGATCTATAATTAGTCCTAAGAGATATTAATTCTTCTAAGTAATACTACTTAACCTTTTAAAGTTAATATATAGTTACTACTTTCTATTCAGCTTTTTTATAAATAAAATAAATAAGACTAACAGGCCTAATTCTAGTTAGAAAAATCTTATCTTTAAGTTCTTTTATAGATAATTTTATAGCTTAGTATTATACCTAGACGCTATAAAGTATATTCTTTCTAACCTTAATTTTATTTCTTTCTTTAAGATAATCTTATAATTTTCATTCTAGAATTCTACTAAGTTTATTGCTTTATTTTTTTTAAACAGTTTCTTAAACTTTTTTATTTAGTATTCTACTAGAATTCCTATTAGTAGTTTGTTTTTTATAGATATATCTTATAATACTGATTCTTTCTTTATAGTTATAATCTACTATATATAAACAACTTTTTTATTTTTTAATATCTTTTAAATAGAATTTTATAATCTTTATATGGGAAGATATAGGTTATTCTTTTAATCTTAAATAAGCTTTAAATAATTAAGTGTTTTTCTTTATAGTTTGCTTTAGTAACTTTATATATAACTTGTTAATTAAGTAATATCTTATTTCACTAATTAATAGTAGAGTTATACTTTCATAACTAATTATAGTTAATTATTATCTTAGACTTTCTTAAATCTATAATATTAATCTTTTCTTAGTGTTTTAACTAGCTAAGAATAATATTGCTATCTTAGTCTTAAGTTAGATCTAACTATTCTTATATATCATAGAACTATCATAAGCTAATACTTCTTATATTAATTTTTTTCTAGTCTAATAAAGTATATTTTTCTTTTCTACTATTTATAGTAAAATAATAGTTTATATAGTCTTAATATCTATAAATACTAGTATCTTATATTTATTTATTTATACTATAATCTATAGCTATAATTCTTATTTTTTTAGTTACTATACTATCTTAAAAGTTATTTTAAAACTATTTTTACTAGTATAATCTTATCTTAAGTATTATTTTAATTTTTTTAGCTTGATGAGTTATTTTTCTATAAATTCTTCTATTTCTATAAAAATTATTTTATACTATACTTAGTATTATAGTAGTCAGCATATTAATTTTCTAATAAAAGCTTTAATAGATATTATAGTATAGTAACTTCTTCTTTATTATTTTTTTTTATATTAGCTTCTTACTTTTATAAATTATATAATTTATTGCTTTCTAAATATTTACTAATAGAATACTATAGTAGTAGTTATTCATTTTTTAAGTATTCTTAAACTACTAGTAGTATAAATTATATCCTATTCTATAATATATTTATAGAAGTTTATTATATTCTACTT
>NW_006911803.1:0-1673 GCF_000523455.1 Bipolaris oryzae ATCC 44560
GATGAAGGGGCGGCTGATACTTCCTCCGATCCGGCTCTGGGATTGGTCCGATACTTAGCGAGGCTGTAACATCGTTACATATGGCCCCCCTAGAAGTATATAGCCTTACACGATTGCCCTTAAGGTAGATTATATTTAACTTATCTTTATACTTATTATCTATAGTTAGTAATTAATTTAGTATTTATACTCTAAGATTATTAGCTACCTTATTTAGTTATCCTTCCGCGAAAACCAACTAAGTACCCTTGAAGCCAACACCCTAGCTTAGTAATCTAAAAGGTCTCCGACCTATCCCCGATTACCGAGTTAAGATCAAGGATCTTAACAAATTAATCTAATCTCTACCTTAGTAATTTATAGGCCTTGTAGTAGGTAGGTAGTATTTTTTCTATATAGTAAGAGGCCCTTATAGAGTTGCTAAGCTTAATAACTTTTAGTTTATATACTTTCTATACTTCTTACTCTTATATATATATCTAATATCCTTTTTTATTTTTAGTTATTAGCTAGTAATAAAGTTTTAGCTTAGGTTTAGATAGCTAATAGTTATTATACTTATTATTATAGAAGATAAGTATAACTAGCTAAAGCCTACTTTTTATATCTTAGGTAAGAAGCTCTTGCTAGAATAAAAGCAAAGCTAATATAGACTATACCTAGAAACTCTTCTTTTAAAAGGCCTAAGAGAAAGGTACTATATATTACTTTTATATATATAAACTAATCTATAGCCTTCCTATAATAGCTATTAAATTTATGTAATTCTTAATTCTAGTACTAACTCTTAAAGTTAGCTTCTTAATAATTAAATTTAATTATAAAACTTCGAGCTATAAGTCTACTTTTTATTTCTTGCTTATATATAGGGTTATATCTGTAATAATAATGAACTCTACTAACTATAATCATAAAAATATAATTATATAATATTTATAAATACTATTTACTACTTTTAATAATATAAGTATAATAGTAGTTAAAGATATTATATAAAATAAAATAATTAAACTTAGTATTAGCTAAAACTAGATTTAACTACTACTTAAATAATAGTACTTAGTATTTTAAAAATAACTTAGAAATATATTCAGTACTAATATAACTACTAAACCTACTTTATAACCTAAATAAATATAGCCTGCTATATATATACTCTAGAAATAAAATAGTTAAGCTAAGCTTAACTAGCTATTACTCTATACTATCAAATAGCTATTTATTAGAATAAACCTAGTATAGCCTAGGAAAGCTAAATAACTAGACTTAAAACTCTTTACTAGTAGGTAAATAAACTATTAAAAATAGAAATTCTAAATATAGTTTAAGCTAAAAAAGAATAAAACTCTAATTAGTAACTTTTTAAGTTATATTTCTAGCAAAATAAAAGATATTATAGCTAATACCTTTATTCTCTAAGTAAAAATAAACTAGAATACTACTATAACTAATCTATAATACTTTCTAAATACAAACTTTCAAAATAGTAAATTTAAAGTTAAAGCTTAAAATACTTTTTACTTTATAAAGTAAAAGAACTTATTTTTAAAAGTGTTTAACTTAAAGTTTATAACTACTATTATTAGTTTAGGCTTTTCTAATTACTATAAATTCGTTAAAAAATACTACTATTATTAGATATAATATAATTTATAAAAAATAAGATTAAAATA
>NW_006911804.1:0-1667 GCF_000523455.1 Bipolaris oryzae ATCC 44560
TCTATTCACTCTCTTGCAAAAGCGTATAATGTGCCAAAATCAACGCTATACACGCGTCTCCACGGTACCCAGCCACGATCAGAGACAGTCTCTGTNAACCGAAAGCTATCGCCTATTGAAGAGCAGTCTCTCGTACAGTGGATCCTAGCCCTTGATCAACGTGGTTTTCCGCCACATATCATCGACGTGCGACGAATAGCAGACGCTCTACTTACTGCGCGTGGTCAAGATCCACCTCCACTACCTACAGGCAAGAAGTGGGTATCGCGCTTTATCCAAAGCCAGCCAGAGCTTCAGACAAAGTAGACTAGAAGATTATATAGTTAGCGCGCCTCCTGCGAGGATCCCATCGCAATTACAGCCTAGTTTAAGCTAGTAGAGAAGACGCGCCAGACGTACGGCGTCCTAGATCAAGACGTCTACAACTTTGATGAGACTGGGTTCGCGATGGGCGTCGCTGGGACGTCAAAAGTAGTCACTAGCGCTGATAGAGTGGGTAGAGCAGTCGTCGTCTAGCTAGGTAATCGCGAGTGGGTAACAGCTATTGAGTGCGTTAACGCGTCTGGCTGGTGTCTTCCACCGTTTATAATACTGTTTGGTAAAGTCCACCAAGCTGGCTGGTACGACGAGCTCCCACTTGACTGGACTATTGGCGTATCAGCTAATGGCTGGACGACAGACGAGCTTGGTGTAGAGTGGGTGAAGCACTTCAACCAGCATACAGCCACTCGTACAGCTGGAGTCTATCGGCTTCTTATTCTAGACGGCCATAGTAGCCACGCTACGCCAGAGTTTGATTAGTACTGCGCCGAGAACAAGATTATTACTCTCTGTATGCCGCCTCATACGTCGCACCTCCTCCAGCCTCTTAACGTAAGCTGCTTCTCGCCACTCAAGCGCGCGTACGGGCGTGAGATTGAGGAGCTCGCCTATCAAGGCGTCTACTATATTGATAAGATAGACTTCCTTATAGTCTATACGTAGATACGGCAGACAGTATTTACGCAGCAGAATATCCAGGCAGGCTTTTAAGCAATAGGCCTTATTCCTCTCTATCTAGATCGTGTCTTATCGTCGCTGATAGTCGTCCGGACGCCGTCTCTACTATAGATAGCTATAAGCAACAACGCTATNACGCAGGCAGAAACGCCGCATATAGTAGAGTAGCTTTAGCAGCAAGTGCTCTATCTCTAAGAGCGGCTACGCTAGTAACGCCGGCAGTCAGACAGTCTAATAAGTATTGCTATACGCTAGCTCGCGAAGAGTGCCTAGCTTGTAATGTAATCTACAATAATACTTACAGAGGAGAATAAGAAGCTACGTATAGTCTCCCAGCGTTAACGTCGAAAGCAAGACTAGCGGCGTCAATATATTGCTTCTGGCGGAGCTCTCTAGGTGCGACAGGCTCAGCAGCTTGCTGCAGAGGCAGAAAGGGTGCTTGTAGAGGCTGAACAGGGTGAGAGCAGTCAGCGACGTCAGCGCGCGCCGCCGACGTGCACGAAGTGCCATATTCAAGGACATACTCGTACTACGTGCAAGACTAGATTATAAATCACATCTCTTAATTTTATCTTATTTTATTGCGTTGTTGTGGCTCAATTGCGCAGACAGTCGCGTCAGTTTGGGTGGGGCGTTCAGCTTACTGATCTTTCCAGCTTACTGATCCC
>NW_006911805.1:0-1667 GCF_000523455.1 Bipolaris oryzae ATCC 44560
AAACAAGTTACTTATAAAATACTATTAAAATATTAATAAAGTAAAAAACTTATAAGTAGCGCTATATATAGATAGAGAGATTCTAGATATTTAGCTAAATAGCTAATTAGATTACTAAAATAGAGAGTAATAGATATAATAATAGTATAACGTCTATAAAAAGAGTATATAGTAAATAATACTATAAGTATTATAGCTAAATTAGATATAACTCGTATATTTACTAAGTAGAATTAGAGAATATAGAGAATAGCGATACGTCTAAAGAATAATATCTTATTCTACTTAATCCTTTTAATTATAGTAGTATTACGTAATACTATTATAAAGGTGTAATAGTGTAAAGAGGTGGCCTATTCAGTGGGGTGGCCCGTTCGGTGGTGAAACACGTTAATAATAATAATAATATACGTGAGTAGTATACTAGAAGACTACCTAGCTATAACTAAATAGGTAATTATAGCTTCTATACACTAGTTTAAGATAGCTTTATATATCTAAAAGAAGAGAGCTACTATGAATATAAGTCGTGGACAAGTACTTATAAAGACGATTGCTAGGAATTTCCCTACGTTGCTATTCGAGCTAAACAAACAGGTGACGTGCTTAAAATCTATCTCTACAGCATTGCCACTAAATAGACTGTTATTTATACTTCCTAGAATTTAGGTAGGATTAGAATACCGTAGCCCAATAAAGATATACACCATTCATTCGATCAGCCCCTGTATGACTATTATGAACTTGCGTTCCATATGGGCAGCTGATTTGTGCCTCAGCGCATCGATTATATGGCACAATTATCCTGTTATAAGGTGTCTTACAATGGCTTACAGACTTAACAACGTAGGCCTGGTAAACTAAAGCGCTAAAGATATAAGAACAAAATTCTGACTGTAACATTCTAAAGACTATAAGGAGATAGGACATAGAAAAAGTGTCTTTCAGTGATAAATAGCGGAGGTGCAGTTTATAAAGAATATCTTCTAGGATAATTAAAGTTATATCCTAATAAAGTAAAAGATTATAGCGTGGGCTTCATTCTAAATTTAGAAAGAATTCTTAGTCCGAACCTTTTCTTACAATGAGGTAAGATATGTCCCGTTACTGCTTACGATATGAGCGGGATATTGAAATTAGAGGTCGTAATTAGGCTAGTTCTTGAAATAGAGTTAGGTCTAGAATGTCTCTCTATGATTTTATCCCTATATATATGTATCTTAGGCCTCTATAACAAATGTATGTTATAAATTCCTTGACGATCTATCAGGGATTACTGAAATCTTTATATATTTTAGTCCTATTGGAGCAACCCACACTGCACACCGTACAATTACTATACTAGACAACAAAAATGAATCTCTTTTACACCATCCTTTCAATCGCCTCAGTATCCTTCGCCTAAGTAGCTGTCGATTGGTCGATGACCGGAGTTGATGTGCTCAATCCCAATACGGCACCAAATACTAAGATTAGTGCTCGAGCAATTCCTAATATATGGACAAACCTTGGTTAAGAGGCTTGTGCAGCCGATACCCGAACTGTTGCTGAACCGCGCACCCGAACTCGACGTTATTGTAAGGGGCTGCGCTCCGGGGAGCAATCGCGAGGTATACAAGAGGTTGTATTCGATAAGGAGCTATCTACTCTGCTTACGTGGTGTTTGT
>NW_006911806.1:0-1579 GCF_000523455.1 Bipolaris oryzae ATCC 44560
TAGTAGAGATTTAGAATATACTTTATTATTTAGAGATTTAGATAGTTAGCCTAGAGTAGACTTTTACTAAGCTTAGAGGCGCTTTAGCTCTTACTTTAGAGAAGATAGAGGTAGATAAGTAGAAGAAGAAAAAGAAGAAAAAGAAGAGGCTAGTCTCTTAGTCTATATTAGATAACTATAGTTTTTATTAGAAGTTAAATAGTAGTATCTCTAACTTACAAATTTAACTAATTATATATTTAGGCTAGTTTAGGTTATTTTCATAAACGTTTTAGGTTAGATTATTTTAATATCTAATAAAGTCTTATATTTCTTTTCTTTTTCCTATATTTATCTATCTTATGGGAAGATTCTATTTTTTTACTTAATTTTTTATTCTTGATCTATCTTAATAAGAATTAAAGTAGTTTTAATTAAGTAAAATTTTATTTATAGAAGAGTTTAAGCTTATAGAGTACTCTTATAAAATCTTAGATAGGATACTTAGGAAAGTCTAAGTTATATCTAATCTATTTTCTTGATATTTAAACTAAGAATAATATAATTTATTTACTAAAATTTTTTTAAATTTCTATTTTTCTATACCTTAGATAGAAATTTCTAATAGCTTAGAAGCTTTTTATTCTAGAAGCGATTCTTAAAAGTCTTTATATAATAGTTTAGAGGGAAATATATTATAGATATAGAACTTTTCTAGTAGCTATAGTTAATAAGAATATTCTATCTTCTTAAGTACCTTAGAGAGACTTTTCTATTTATTAGCTAGTTTATAGCTAGAATAATTTATCGCAAGATTATAGGTATCTAGAAAACCTGAATCTCTTACCTATTAGTTAATAAATTATTAATACGTATTAGCTATAGTTTATTTCTATTATTAAGTTCTTTCTAGTTATTCCTTTATAATTTTCTATACTTAGTATATATAGATAGCTAGCGTAAGTACTTTTAATTAGCTAAGTTTATCTACTATAAAAGAAAGATTTAGATTATAGTTTTAGTTTTGACTCTAATAGAGATTTATTCTATATAGGATCTAGTAGAGAGATATTCTAATAGAAGAATAGAGTAAAGAAATTTAAGCTCTATCAATTAGAGGTAGTTATCTACTTTAGTTATTATAGTAATAGGTTATAAATAAGCCTAACCTCTAGTCAATATATTTATCTATAATCTTAGTTTTACTATTTATCTCTTTATTATAGGTAGTAGAAAATTTTACTTTAATACTCAAGATTTAATAGAATTTAGACTAGAATTAGAAATTAAACTAGAGACCTTTATTTAAGATTATAGTTTTAGGGGTATAGCTAAATTAGTATACCTATTAAATAGAGAGCTTAGCTATTTCTTTTATAGTAATTATCTTATAGTAAGAAAAAGTACTCGGGCCCAACGGCTGCTGTAGCAGAATTTCAATGAAATTGCCCGTGCTCCGCACGGGCCTATCACCTCAACGATAATATCACCTCAATGATAACGATATATTTCAATCGTACATTTAAGCTAAGTAAATATAAAAATATAATCTTTATAATTTCAAAAATCAAAGACACGTTATCAAAGCACACCCTAGTCA
>NW_006911807.1:0-1636 GCF_000523455.1 Bipolaris oryzae ATCC 44560
TGTGATAAAAAGCTGTGATAACGTGTTGACGTCGACGCGCTGGTGGGGCGTGAGCCATTCGCTTAGGTGAGCCATTCGCTTGTGAACCACGTTAAGAATTTTTAAACTTCTTAATTATCTTTTTCTATATTAAGTAAAGATTCTTAGATATCTCTAGATACTAGTAGGTCAAAAAAATATAATAGTAAGTACTATTACTATTAGTTTAATTATAGTAGATACTATTATACTTATTATAAAAGTAAGCTTTAGTATACTTAGTATACAGATAGTAATAGTAGTAGCTATAAGAAAAACTAAAATTAAGATTAGGCTTAATTATCTTAGAGAATTATGTCTAAATACTAAAGCTAGACTTCATAGTAAAGTTATAATAAAGAGACTAAGAAGGGAGATTAGTATTATAAGACTTAGAAAAAATAGAAGTAGTTATAGAAGAAATACTAAAAGAGAGCTTAGATTAGTAGTACTATATCTAAAGAAAATAAGAGAAAGAGTATATGTAAGATAGAACTAGCTAAGTAAGATAACTAATATAAAGCTACTAATAAAATAAAATAAAATATTAGAGCTTAGTAAGATATATATTTAAGAGATTATAAAATCTTCTACTAAGCAGATGTTAATTAATCTAAAGTCTACTCTAATAAATAGTAGTAGTCTTATTATTTTACTTAGACTTAGTTAACTTATATCTTTAGTATAAAGACTTTATTAGAAGATATAACGCCTTACTACTTTTAGTAATAGAAAAAGAAAGAAAAAGATAAAAATATAGTATTAAAAACTAATAGTAGTTTTATCTATAATAAATAAGAAGAGAAAAGCTAAAATTAATAAAGTATTAATCTGATTCATAAGAATAAATTATGGTAGTGGTAGTAGAGATAGAGATATAGAAGTAAAAGTATAAGTAAAGAAAGATTATTATAGTAAAGTAGAGAAAAGAAGATTAGATTGAAAGAAAGAGAGATACATATACTAATAATAAATAGTAAATAATTATAATAAAGTTTTTTACTAACTATTCTCTTAGTATATAATTAGAACAGGCTACCTTTACTAATAAAATTGATTAGATTGTAAGATTTCTTACTATAATAATCTTAATAAGAAGGCTAATCTAATGATCTAACTATTAGTACGCTATTTAGACTATAAACTAAGATTAATAGAATGTTAGAAAATTACCTAATTAATATAGAAACGGTTAGAATTTATAATAAAGAAGTTATAGAGTAAGATTAGAGAGTAAAAACTTTATCTAGCTAAGAAGAACTAGCTATAAAATATAAAATAATAGCTAATCTAGTTATATAGTATAGAGTAAGAGAAGAAAGTATATTATATAGTCTATACTATATATTACATTTACTTAAATATATATATTACGCTATATTAAAAAAGAAAAGATTAGATTATATTAATTAAATAGCTAAATATAAAGTTAGCTAATATAATCTGAAATATAGTATCGCGATCTATGATTATAAATATATTTAAGTTACGGATAGTAGAGTTATAGCGGCCTTACGAGTACTAATACTATTTCTACTACTAAGACTACTATTAATCCTTATATATACAGAGGGGTGACATGAAAAAAACTTGTTATTAAAAGTTCTAGTTTTTAAAC
>NW_006911808.1:0-1586 GCF_000523455.1 Bipolaris oryzae ATCC 44560
CTAAGTTTTAATTAGTATAAAGGATTAATTAGAGAAGGTATCTATTTATCTACGAAAGAAAATTATAATATATACTATAAACTAGTTACGTGATACTACACTATAATATATAAAGATAAATAGTAGTCTTTAGTAGTAGAGATAGTATTACTACTCTTAAGGCTACTATAGCTCTAATATTAGGAACTCTTCTATACTTATAACTATAAATTATATTCACTAACTTTCTATTAAATTATTCAATAAATATGATATAATTTTTTCTCATTAATACAGCGTAATATATATATTTAATGAGTAGTAATATATTATATAAACTATACAAGATAATTTCTTCTTTTACTTTTTACTTTATTATTAAAGTTTTTAAAATTAACATTTTAC
Source organism: Bipolaris oryzae ATCC 44560 (assembly GCF_000523455.1). Lineage (NCBI taxonomy): Eukaryota > Fungi > Ascomycota > Dothideomycetes > Pleosporales > Pleosporaceae > Bipolaris > Bipolaris oryzae. The sequence goes on from NW_006911808.1 coordinate 385, forward strand.
TAATCTTAATTATAATACTTTTTGTTTGTCTAGATTCCCTATTACTTTATATTTTTTTGTTGGTTTTTCTTAGCTAGATAAAGTTTTCACCTTTTATTTTTATTCAATAACTATCTTTTTATAGATTCTTATAGTTTTTTTCTAAATTAGATAATTTTATAATCTTCTATCAATCTTCAATCATAGTCTAAATATCTTACTAATAGTCAATTTATTAAATTTATCTTTTAATTAGAGTTATTATAGTAAGAAATCTTATAATCTAACAACTTTTTATATTTAATATAATCTATTATAATTACATACTAAGAGAATAACTAGTAAAAAACTCTATTACAATTATTTATTATTATTAATTAGTATATTTATCTCTTCTTCTCTTAATCTAATTTTCTCTTCTATACTTTACTTGAATAATCTTTCTTTACTTATACTTTTACTTTTATATCTCTGTCTTTATTATTACTACTACTATACTTTACTCTAATTCTGTAGATCAATACTTTATTAATCTTAACTTCTTTCTTTTCATCTATAATAAGTAATACTACTATTAGCTTTTATTAGTATTTCTCTATTTTTTTTTATTACTAAAGATAGTAAGACATTATATCTTTTCATAAAGCCCTGCTACTAAAAGTAAAAATTAACTAAGTCGAAGTAAGATAATAAGACTACTACTACTTATTAGAGTAAGCTTTAGATTATTCTATATCTACTTATTAGAAGGTTTCATAAGCTCTTAAATATATATGTTACTAAGCTCTAATATTCTATTTTATTATGTTATTAGTTTTATATTAATTATTTTAGTTAGCTAGTTCTACTTTACTTTTACTCTTTTTCTTAGTTTCTTTACATTTAGTACTATTAACTTAATCTCTCTTTAAGTAATATTTTTATAAATACGTTTATTTCTTCTAAACCTTATAATACTTATTCATCTTTCTAGTTTTCTTATTATAATTATACTAGAAAGTCTAGCTCTTAAATTTAGACTTGCTTGTTTAAAATTATTAAGCTTACTCTTAACTGAAGTTTAATTTTAGCTACTATTATTACTATTCATATACTAAATATACTAAAGCTTATATTTATAGTAAGTATAATAGTATTTATTATTATTAAACTAATTGTAATAGTACTTACTACAGAGGGGTGACATGAAAAAAACGTGTTACTAAAAGTTCTAGTTTTTAAAC
>NW_006911809.1:0-1609 GCF_000523455.1 Bipolaris oryzae ATCC 44560
GCTAGGGAGACCAAGATTGAGCATAGGAAGTGTAAAGCTAGACTAGCGTTAGCAGCCCTTTCGGCTCGGCCGCCGGGCGTAAATAAATTGTGTGTACAGTCATTAACGACTGTGGCTTCAGCTTCACGCGTAGCTGCGCAATGATTTTAGGCAGTCCCATATTTCGTACATGGTGTAGCGCAGGATGTGTACTGTAAAACAATTCGATTCAATGATGATTGCACTTCTGGAATGCTGCCTGCAGGGTGAAGCAGCCATCGCTAGCAATTGTAGGGATAGCGATGCTAACCCAATGTAGGTATTGCGACAGCCCATGTTCGCAAATAGTCGAACACAGATAAGCTCGCAGCCTCGTAGATAAGGCTTAGCGTCAGCGCTGATCCGTCAGCGTAAGCGCACGCTAGGAGGATAATGCACTCGCATAAGCCATCTTCGAGAGCGGCTGTAACTTTCTTCTTATATGCTCGCCTGCTATAGAAACGGCCGGTGGTATGAATGCAATGGCCGATAGCAGCGATTGCTGTGCAGAAGTGGCCGAACCCGGGTCGTATGACTGTTGCGGCCGCCCTGCGCTACAAGCGAGGCTAATCGCGATAGGACTCGATCCTGACCGTAAGCATTCTGAAGGATCTGTCGGCTCAGCGCACAATATGAACTGTGCCGCAGTGGCACGACTGCTTGCCAGTAAGCAACTTATGCTCTCCAACCGACGGATCATAAGCGAACTTCCCAATACACCATAGTGCAAACAAGGGTAGGCCAGTTTACTGCAGGCAGCTGCGCCGCACATCCTATGGGAAACAATACGGCATGATAAAGTGGTCCTTACCGATATGTGGTACAGCTAGTTACAAGTTTCTCACAGACTCAACAAAATCTATGCTCAGCTCATATACCAGGGGTCTAGTAAAGGCTTGAGTATTAAGGGAGGTCTCTAGTTAAACATCACGTGCACACATCTTATCAACGAACAATTTCTGTGCACAGAGATTCATCACGCATGGACTAAAAAAACAGTTCTAGGCACTTCTTGCACTTACTACTGATCATAGAAGAAGTCAACCCGCTGTAACTCGGCGGCTGGATGGACTTTGCGCGAGAGTAGCGCCTTTTCTTTTTTCCCAGAACTATTAGATGACCCTATAGGCACGCATAGTCTCTAACTGACCATCTTTCACGGCTAGCAGTACGCTTTTTTATTACAAGTCGAGAGCTGCTCAGAGAATACAGTATCGGACCCTTTATGGCAGAACAGCAGCTAAGGGCGAGTTGCACTACAACCAACTCAAGTTTCGATATTTCTATAGAATTAGGGCTCCAAGCTTAGATCTATTGGCACTATCGTGAGAAGGGCTTTCAATATAATAGGACGTCCAAAAGTTTAGCAGAGTTACGAGCGCATTTATTTGCCCTAGACACCGGGCTTTCAAGAACAAGCATCCACTAAGCAATTTATCAGTAAGTACACCCCGCGACTGATCCTCGCTCGGTAGTATTCTATATCAATTCAATTCAGTGTTACAAGTAACAAGAAGGATTCTCTCCTTGACGAGGGACGACGAGGTTGAAGGCCAACCACGTCCACGTCAGAAGGTAATGATCATCGCGG
>NW_006911810.1:0-1609 GCF_000523455.1 Bipolaris oryzae ATCC 44560
AGTGTCGTACGACAGCTTAACTCTTCTTATCTTTCTTCTTCTGTACCATAGGCTAATGCAAACTCGTTCGAAGGCCTCTTCGCCCATAACAACTAGGCTAAGATACTTCTATTAAGTTCTAGATAGGCTACTCTAGATATATTCTAAAGTAGTAAGGCTAGCTTTAGATATAGTGCTAGCTATAATCTATAAAAACTTATAATACTAGCTAGTATTTAAAAACTATATAGGCGTAATTAATAGTATATACTTAAAGCTTTATATACTAAGTAATTAATAGATATACTTCTATAATTATAAGAGAGAACTTACTTAAAATATTCTTACTATAGTAGATTTTAATATAAACTTTACCTATATACTAGTAGGCTAAGAGAGCTTAGCTTATAATAGATAGGTGCTATAGAATACTATCTATTAAGGATTTTTAGTACTACTAGGTTAATATTATCTAGCTAACGCTAGATATATTAATAGAATAATTACGCTCTTACTATATAGAGGCGTACGCTATTATCTATAAGAGATTAGAGCTACTAAGCGTATACTAGAGAATAAAAAAGAGCTTTTTAATATACGCTACTCTAGCTTATAGATAGTAGTTAAGCGTATCTTTAGAGTATAGAAATAGCGCTAGCGTATTTTTAATTAACTATATAAGTTCTTAATTACTACTTAAGTTAATCTAGTATATAGATTAGTTATAGTATATAATTTTATTAATAAGTTCTATCTATTTAGTAAGAATTTAGAGTAGCTAGATCTAGTAGGTAGCGAGCTAGATAGCTAGCTAGATATTAACGCTAGCGAAGTGATAGTAGAGCTAGCTAGCCTAGACTAGCGGCGAGAGAAGATTGCAGATTAACTATAGAAAAACTACTATTCTATTAGTAGTAGATCTTAAAGCTAGTCTTATAGGTATTAAAATAATAGTCTTATAGTAAAAATTAGTCTTTTTTTATAGTATTATAGAAGGTTTTTAGTAGAAGATTCTACTATACTATAGCTAACTTATTATAATAGTAGGCTATGCGTAGATAGTAGTTACTAGATCTAGACTAGTACTATAGATTTATAGTAAAAGTCGATATATTAGATTTTAAGCTATCTAAACTCTTCTACTAACTCTTCTACTAACCCTCCTACCTCTACTAAAAACTCTAAAAACTCTAAAAACTTCTTCTAATTACTACTCTACTATCTCCTTAAAACGCTCTATTATTATATTAAACTTCTCTAAATCTATATCTATACTAATAAATATTTTTTTATAGTTAAGTAAAAATCTCTATATCTAACTATAGCGCGATTCTAGCCTTATTAAATAGAAAAACTTTATAGTATACTTCTTTTTAAACTTACTAATTATAGTATATTTTAATCTATCTAGTAGAAACTATTACTCTAACTCTATAATCTATATAGCGTTACGCTAGTAATCTTTTTATATTACTACTACTAAATTTAATAGCTATATAGTAAGTCTACTAAGCTACTACCTAAGCTAATTAATTACTATTGTCAGACTGTGAGGGGTTTTCTGATTAAGGACACGTTTGGATCACTGTGATAAAAGACTGTGATAATTGATGGAAGTAATTGATTGTAT
>NW_006911811.1:0-1541 GCF_000523455.1 Bipolaris oryzae ATCC 44560
TTAGTACTCTTACTTATTATTTAATAGTTCCTTAGAGCCTACTTTATTAGGCTTAAACTACTAGCTAGCTACTCGCTGCTGCTATTCTTGCTATAACGTTTCTACCTACTTAGCTACCTTAGCTACTTTAGCTAGTTCTAGCTAGTTATACCTTAGACTACTATTAAGTATTATCTTAAGTAAGACGTTATATAGTTCTTTATAACCTTTTTTACGTAAATTAAATCTTCTACTTAAAGCCTCTACTACTCTATTAAGTATTCTTACGTAGTACGTAATTTTAAAGTTAAACTAAGCTAGTATCTCTACTTATTATACTTATTATTAGTTAAGTTTCTTAGTTATTATAAAACTTATTAAGTTTTAGTAATTAGTAAAAACCTTAATTATATTAGGAAGTTCTAGTACCTATATCTCTTATTATTTAAAAGTATTAACTGCTCTAAGTAGTTTCTTATTATAAATATTATAGTTAGGTTCTACTCTAGAGAACTTCTATAAATAGTAGAATACTAGTCTCTATCTCTTATTTAGGTACTACTATAATAATATAGCTCTAAGTACGTAGTTAGACGTATTAGTCTTAACTCTAGTAGGTTATTAAGGGCTATATATCTTAAGTACTAGCGCCTCTAACAATATCTACTTAATTTAATTAAAAGCCTTCTTATATTCCTATTTCTATTTAAAATCTATTTTCTTCTTTATTATCTTTATAAGAGGTACTATAATTTTTAAGTAATTCTTAATAAACTTCTAATAATAGTTTATAAATTTTAAAAAGAATTAAATATTCTTAACTATATTAGATTCTTTCTAGTTTTATATAGCCTATATCTTCTTTAAGTTTATCTTTATAATTTTAGTTAAGATAATAAATCTAAGAAATTCTATTTCTTGTATATAAAACTTATACTTTTTTAGTAAAACCTATAGCTTATATTCCTTAAGCTTTTATAAGACCTTTTTAATATACTTAATATATTCTTTACGTATACTACTAGTATATACTAGTATATTATCTAGATATATAGTAATAAAGATTCTATGATCTTTATAAAGTATATTATTAATAACTAATTAAAAGGTTACTAGTATATTTATTAATCTAAATAGTATAACTATATACTTAAAGAGTCTATAGATTATCTTAAATACTATTATCCATTTATAACCTTCTTTAATTCTAATTTAGTAAAATTCTTTCTAAATATTAAACTTTATAAACTACTTAGTTCTCTAGAGTTAATCTATAAGCTCTATAATTAGTAGTAAAAGATATTAGTTCTTCTAAGTCATACTATTTAACCTCCTAAAGTTAATATATAGTTATTACTTCCTATTAGGATTTTTTATAAATAAAATAAGTAAGGCTATTAGGCCCAATCTTAGTTAGATAAATCTCTTCTCTAAGTTCTTTTAGAGGTAATTCTATAGCTTAGTATTATACTTAGGTGCTATAGGGTATATTCCTTTTAAGCTTAACTTTACTTTTTCCTCTAGAATAATCTTATAATTCTAATTCTAGTATTCTACTAAGT
>NW_006911812.1:0-1463 GCF_000523455.1 Bipolaris oryzae ATCC 44560
GTATCTAATACTAGATACTATTAGTACTATCTATCTCTATAACTATTTTTAGATCTAAACTTATCAATTAATACTTTTTCTAGTTTATAAAATAAACTTTCCTATACTAGTTATACTACTCTAATCTTAAATGTTAGCTATAAATAGAATTTTTGTAGTTTTACTTTTTCTACATATTTTAAAAGAAAATTATATATGTTATAATTATTACGTATTTGAAACTTTAAATAAATAGAATATATAAAGATAATAGAGTAATTAATCTACAAATCTAGTTTAATAGATTAGTAAGACTATATACTTTCTTTTCTAATCTAACTATATCTATTAATTATAGGTTTTTCTTAATTAGTCTACTATTTTCTAACATCTAATCTTACTAGATATTAAAATAATTAGATAATAACGTAACGTAGATTAGACTAATCTATTAATTTACTAACTCTCTACCTTTTAATTTTATACTATACTCTTTTAGACTAAAGATTATCTAATTATCTTTTTTACTAACTATACTTTTAATAGTTAAGTAATTTAAACTTATAATTCTTTAGTATATCTATAGTCTTACTTTATTAAGTAGTAATTAGTTAAATATTTCTTTTTCCTTATATTATACTTAGTATATAATCTAATTAATCTATAGCTATATCTTAGTATCTTTTTTAATAAACTTTTTAGTAAATATAATTAGTCTTATATTTAAGTATACTATATATATATTTAATACTACTTTATCTATCTATAGTAGATAAAATATCTTGTACTTATTTTTATACTAAATTAATATTTACTACTACTTTTTTCTCTCTTACCTCTACGCCTATTATAGAGTCTAAAAAGAGCTCTAATTCTCTTTTTTCTCTTTTTTCTTTTCTTCTTATATATATAAAGAATCTAGTTTAGTAGACTATCTTCTAGTCTAAAGATAAAATATTAATCTAATTCTTTATCTCTTACTTAGAGAGTAATACTTTAAAAATATCTATCATAGTATACTTTAAGATAAAGTACTGTATATCTATCATCTTAATTCTATACTACTACTTAGAATATTTATTAGATAAGATAGTATACGTCTATCTATAATAGTATAGATAAGAAGAATTAGATTTCTTTTAGACGTAAGGTTACTTAGAGATATATAGAAGTGCGTAGAATATAAGAAATCTAAGAATCTAATTAAATATCTATAAGCCTTATATAAAAGAATATAAAAAAACTACTAAAAAAACTATTAATTATAAAGTAGTTTTACTCTTATAGTTTCTACTAGACCCAATTAGACCGAGTTTAGATTCAATTTAGATATAAATTATATAGAGGACTTAGCTATAATACTAATCTTCCTTCTCTATTAATAGCTTAATATAAGCTTTTAATACTTTTACTATAAAATTATTTACTTTTAACTAATTACAATATTAAGCTATAGGTTAGTAGAGATTTAGAGTAGAAAGACT
>NW_006911813.1:0-1503 GCF_000523455.1 Bipolaris oryzae ATCC 44560
AAAACTAATAAAAAATTACTTAGTAAATTCATAAATAGTAACAAGAGTAGCAGTTTAAGAGTATAGATTATTATTAATTTTATAGATAATCTTATAACCTAGGCGTATAAAGAAATCTTTATAGAGAAGTAGTATACTAGTTTTTTAATACTACTTAATCGCTTATAGTATAATAGCTAATAAATATTAGTAATTTTATATAATAACGAACTATAATAACCTACTACTAGCTTCTAGTAGTACTTCTAATATAAAGTAGATAGAACTTTTTTAGATTTATAGATAACTTTTAAATATAGGTTTTTTTTTTAGACTTTACTACTAGTAGTAATTCTTATACGTATAGACTTAGTATATACTATAATGAATAGTAAAAATATAAAAAAATATATTAAGTTATAGTAGTAATTAGTTAATTTTTTAATTAAAAGCTATAGTAGATTATATTATATAATATAGTTAAAGCTTTTAGCTAGAGATAAGAAAATATTAAAGTCTAGTAATAAATATTAAATAAAAACTATAATATAAGCTTTAAACTATTATAAAGATCTTTAATAACTTATATATTATTATTTCAAAATTCAATAGTTTAAATATAACTATTTAGAAGTATATATGATAATTAATTAAGTAATATTCTAATATATAGTTTAAGAACTTACTCTATACTAGCTATAGCGCTAGTATTTAGAGTTTAAAGCGCGTCTTTTACTTTTCTAAAACCTTTTTATAGCTATAGTCTACTATATAAGTTATTAAAATCTCTAATAATTTAGTAGCTAATAGAGTTAACTTACTACTTTTAAATAAGACTATAATTATTAAAATTTGACTTTTTTTAATACTAATTAAATATTTTTAGGTATTAATACTAGCTATATACTAGTAGTTACGTTAGCCAATATAGGTAATATAAGAAATCTAAACTTTAGTATTATAATCTATTCTACTAACTTATACTACTACTTTTTCTAAAGTAGTAATATTACTATTTTCTATATACTATATACTTTTATTATAGTTAACTATAAAGCTAATTAAGACTAAGTCTACTAGTGATAATTAGTCTAAGAGATTAGCTTAATCTTAGCTTATTAAAATTCTAAAGAGCTTTATACTAAAGAAATAGAATAAACTTATAAAGATATTTAATATATTTTTTTATTATAGTAATAATTAACTAGTATAGAGCTTAAACTATAAGTAAAATAAGATAAATAATATTATTACTAAATATAGCTTTAGTAGCTACTAGATAGGCTATATTACTAGTTTTAACGCTCTATATAAGAGCTAGCTTAGTAATACTATCTACGCTATTATATAGTAAGACTATACTACTATAAAAATTATATAATAAATAGACTTTTTAATACTAATTATTATAATTATAGTATTAAATATAATCTATATAAGAAACTAAAGAACTTATATAATTATATTTATCTTTCTAAAGTAGTAAAAATAGATTATTTAATTAATAAGTTAAAGAGATTAATA
>NW_006911814.1:0-1522 GCF_000523455.1 Bipolaris oryzae ATCC 44560
CCGCGTTGATCATTACCTTCTGACGTGGACGTCCCTAGGCCTTCAGCCATCTCGTCATTTGTCAAGGAGAGAATCCTTCTTGTTACTTGTAACACCTAACTATCATTTCTCTCTACCTATACTTACTTCCTACCTAACGTCGTATATTTAAATAGCTACTTTAAAAGCATAAGTAAGAGAAATAATAAGTATAACTAATAAAAGAAGTATACGTAGGTATATAAGAATAGAAAGACTAGAGTTGTTAAAAGTTTAATATAGTTATTAGCTACTAAACCTATCCTAATAGTTACCTCTAGACTAGAGAATTCTAATAACGGCTTATTTAAGTTAATTAAGCTAGAAAAACCCTAGACGATATAAATTTATGGTAGAATATATATTTAGCTAATAGAATTACGTAAATGGCGTTAGAGAGCGCTAGAAGAGTAAGAACTCGTACGTTAGTAGGAGATTAAACGAATAGTAGAGTAAGAAGACCTTACTATAAGAGGCTACGCCGTAAATAATATATATTATATAACTATATACTTACTATATCTTAATTACTTAAACTTACTAATATACTACAGTATTTATAAGAAGAGTCTAATCGTAGCGATTATAACATAATTTATTCTTTTTTTTTTTCTCTTTAGTTTAGAAAAGTATATACTTATTACTATAGCTTATAAATCTTATTTCTTAAGCGTGATATCTCTACTTCTTAACTTAAAGTGTAATTTATATTATAGAAATTTTATTTTATAATATCATAGTATAAATGAATTAAATAAATGAATTTTTTAAAAGATTATCTTAGAGGAAAAAGGAAAGAAGTAGAGTAGAACAATGATAGTATTGAAATGCAGTTTTATACGTTCTATTTTATAATTCAGTATATACTTTCTAGAAGAGGCTATTATCTACTTTATTACTTTTTAAGTTATAATAGTATATATAATATTAATAGTCTAGCTAAGTAAGAGAAAAGATATATAACTATTTAATAATATTACTATAGCGTTAATCTAGATAGATTATGATTTTTCTAGAAGTAAATAATTTATAAGTAAAAGCTAGCCTAATTATATATATATTACATTATTCTATTACACTTGTTTAGTAAAATATATTACTATTATAAAGATTTCTTTAGTATATAAACTCTGATAATTAAAGTAAAGAATATATAAGAACGATAAGAAAGATATAAGTATCTAATAAGTAGTTAACTTAATAGATAACGTGTTTCACCACCGAGCGCCGCACCCTACTAAGCGCCGCAGTCTCTCTACTAGAATAACGTTATAATACTTCTTACGTAATACTACTATAGTTTTTAATATTAAATAAAATAAGATATTATTCTTTAGATATCATACTAGTCTCTATTTTCTCTAATTCTATTTAGTAAGTATATAAATTATATTAAACTTAGCTATAATATCTATAACGTGGTTCACAAGCGAATGGCTCACCCAAGCGAATGGCTCACGCCCCACCAGCGCGTCGACGTCAACACTATAACGCGTCATGTCTC
>NW_006911815.1:0-1419 GCF_000523455.1 Bipolaris oryzae ATCC 44560
TCTACGTTAGAAGGTAATAATTAATATAGAGTAAGAACTATATAATATAGTATCTTACTAAGATAGAATATCTAGAGATACTAAACCCTTAGAAGATACTAAGATATCTAGAGATACTAACGATATCTAAGATACTAGAGACTTAGCTAGATATTAGAACTAAAAGTAATAAGGATATAAAGATAGATAGATTTTATTATTTACTCTTATTATAGTTAATTTAAATTATACTTTCTTACTAGTATCTTTTACTTTATAAGATAGTTATATATTAGTCTATGGAATAGATTAGTATTATTAAACTCTTAGTTATATCTATAACTCTTTTCTATTAAGAATTACTAAGTAACTCTTATAGCGCTAACCCTAATTCTACTTATTTTAATTTAGATTAAGCTAGAGAAGTATTAGTACTCTAAACCCTATATAATACTTTAACTACTACTAGATTCTATAGAAAGATTAATTAATTACTTTATACTAAGATAGTATTATATTATAAAACTCTAGTAAGTATATTAATACTTCTAGTATAATACTAGAGAGAGATATTAATATAATAAGAAGTACCTAAGAGGGAAACTATATACTAGAGGTAGAAAGTACTAAGTATAAGCTTATTAATCTTAGAAGTAAGAGCTAGAATTAAGCTAGATAGATAGTAAGGTTATAGGATATAATTAACTAACTCCTAAGTTAGCTAATAGCTATACCTAATAAGAGGAAGTCTATATTAAAACCTAAGATAGTACTACTAGAGAAGTTTAATAGAAGTCTTTATAAACTATAGATATTTCTTATTAATATTAACTTATATAATAAATACTATAATATATCTAATAATTAAGATAAGATTTTAGTAACTAGTATATACTTAAAGAGATAATTAGCTAAATAGATATAGCTATATATTAAGAATTACTTAAAGAATATTACTAACTATAGTATAAAGATTAATACTAAGGAAATCTTTAGTAGCTAAAATAGCTTTAAGAAGAAAGTAGGACGTATCTTTAGAGAGATAGACGAAAAGGACTAGGCTAAGAAAGTAATAACTTACCTAAAGTAGACTAAGTTAGTATCTAACTATATAGTAGAGTTTAAATAGCTTTAGGCTAGGATAGACTAGGATAATATAGTACTTTAAGTAGTATTTAAAGATAGTCTAAAGAAAAATATTAAGGATAGGCTTATATACTATAAGAAGCTAGAAACTCTATATATATTAATATAGTTAGTAATAAGAATTAACTATAGACTATAGAAGAAATAGTAATAAAAGAGAAGAGACTTCTAATCTATAATAGCTAATATAAGAAAGCCACGTAGTAGATTTAATAAAAATAGTATTATAATTATAATAGGTAAAGTATAAGATAGGCCTAAAAATAAAAAGATCTAAGAAAAGTTTAATAATAG
>NW_006911816.1:0-1490 GCF_000523455.1 Bipolaris oryzae ATCC 44560
TTGTTGAGACATTACGCGTTATTGTTGTAGAGGTGTGATAGTTTGGTGGGGTGGCCCACATACTGGGGTGGCCCGCTTACTGGTGAAACACGTTACTTATAGAAAGCTTTTGTATCTTTCTAGTAGTACTTTTAAACTAATAACTAATAAATTTTCTCAGTACTAGAGTATACTAAAGATATCTAGTTATAAGCCTTTTAAATTAGATAAGTATAAAGAATAAAATTAGTTAAAATATATATTCTATCTTAATATAATAGTTAATTACTTTAACGTTAGAACTTAATTAAAAGAGAAGTTGTTTTATCTATAAAGTAGAAGTAATTTAACTATGAAATAGTATTAATAAGTTCTAAGAAGTCTAATAATATTAGCTCTAAGAAAGCGTTAATGGGAGATAAAGTATAGATTTAGATCTACTTATTAACTATATAAGCTTTAGCTAGCTTAGAGTTAATTTAGTTATTAAGTTAGTATAGTCTAAGTAGAATCTATAAATAGTTATTACTCTAAGCTTCTTTTAGATTTTTTATATTCTATTTTTATTAGAATATAATATTAGCATAGGCGTTATTTCTGCTAAAAGTATATTAGATATAAAAGTTAAAGAGGGCTAGCTCTTTAGTCTATTAGGCTTATCTAGTATTCAATCCCTTAGTATTTATAAAGAGTTCTAGCGAATAGTAATCTATATAAACTTTAACTAGAGCTTAAATTAGTAGTAGCTTTAGTTACTATTAACTAAAAGTAGTAAAAATAGTAAATAATCCTTTATTATAAATTTTCTAGTTTAGTTTTAATTTAGATAGAACCTTACAATAGAATACTATAGAGTGCTATTTATTATTAAGTTATATTTAGCATAGAAAACTAGCTATAATACTATTAGAGATATTAGTCTCTACCTTAGTATTAAACTCTAGTTAGTAGAAATATTAAGTGGATAGTATTAAAAAGGTAATTTTTAACTTTTTATAGATTTATTAGAAATCTAGATTATGTATAAATAGCTATAAGAGACTCTATAGAGTAATAAGTAGTTTTATAATTTAGAAGTATTTATAAATAAATTTTTGATAGAAGCTAGTAAAGCTTAAAAATAACTTTCCTCTAGTTATAGTACTAGAGAGCTTCTAATCGCTTAGAGCTTCTACTTTCTTCGAATCTACCTCTAACTCTTAATTAGTTAAAATATATCTTAGATATTTAGTCTAGATAATATAGAATTTACTTTTCTTAATATTCATCTAGAGTTTTACTATTTATAATTATTTAAGTATATATTATATATAGGAGATATAATTTAAGAGGGTTTTAGAGCAAACTAAGATATAGTTTAAGCAGACTATATAAAACTAGTCTAAATAGTTAATTAGTATATTATATATATAGCGATAATATTTAGTAGAACGCTTATATAGTTTAAAAGATAATAGTTTTAATTTATAGATTCTATAGTAAGTATAGAATATAATATATTCCTTAGGATT
>NW_006911817.1:0-1483 GCF_000523455.1 Bipolaris oryzae ATCC 44560
GATCTAGATCCCTGTCAATCGCGATTTTTGGTGAGATTTTGACTGGCCCACATACTGGGGTGGCCCGCTTACTGGTGAAACACGTTAATAGTAATACGAAGAAAAGGTAAATACTAAGTATATAAAAGTATAAAACTTAATATAAATATAATAAAAATATAATATAATTAAAGTTATAATACTTAAAAGTTAGAAGTATTACTAAAAATCTTTTACTAGCTTTAGGCAGACTAACCTATAAGTAAGTTAGTAAAGCCTAAGTTAAAAGTAAAAAGTATTAGTTAAAATCTAAGTTAGCTAATAATAAAATAGTTCTTTTTAGATCTAAAAAAGATAAGTAGAAGTAAAGATGTAATTTAAAAAGTAGTAGATAGTTTATATAATTATAATAAAAAAATAAAAAAATATATAAATATTTATAATATCTAGAGGCTAAGCTAAATTAAATTATATACTAAGCGCTTTAGTATTAAAATAATAACTAAGGTAACTATAAAGTTACTAAGAGTAAAGCGTTAAGCTTTAAAACTAAGTAACTAAACTAAGTAAATAGCTAATCAAGAAAAAGTTAAGATTGCTAAATAAATAGCTAGTATAGAATTTTTTAAATATATATAAAAGCTATAAAAAGTAGATTACCAGATTATAATACTGAATAAGAAGTAGAACTTTAATAAAATTGACTTAAATTTCTAGAAAGTAAGTTTTTAAGTTATTAAATAAATAAACTATAAAAACTATAAAAAAAAATTTTATATACTTCTAAAACTTAAAGTACTAACTTAAAGAAAATATATAAGTAATATTAAAAAAGTAATAGCTTGAAATTAATAGTACTAGTAAAAGTACTATAGTATAAATTTTCTTTTACTATAACTCTATATCTTAGAGTTTAAAAAAGCTAAGAGATTTTGAGTAAAAATATAAAAAATAAAAAAAGTAAAATTATAAAACTTACTTATAAATATACTACTTTATCATTTATTTAAACATAAAAAAATTCTAAATTAGAAATAACTTTTACTTTTTATTTAGTAAAGCCTTTTAAGCTTTTTTAATATATTTAATACTAACTTCTTAATACTTATTATTAGTATTCTAAAAGTACTTACTATATATAAAAACTTTTTATTCTTAATAAAGCTTTAGTATTAAATAGTCATAGTAACTATATATTTATAGTAATTATGAATAATGTTTATAAAAGCAAGCTTATTTTCTTTTTATAAAAAGTATAAAATTAAAAGTTATAAAAAAAAATTTCTAATACTTTTAGTAAAAAAAAGCTTAGGTAATAGAGTAGTATTGAACTGAAGTAGTATTTAAATAGAAAAAAGCTTGAAATTATATATTTTTTTTACTTTTAAAAGTATACTTTAGTAGAGTAATATATAAGTATATATAAGTTAGCTTATTATAGTTATAATAAAAGTTACTTTGAAGTTTTTATATAATTATTAATAGAAATAAAATTAGTATATAT
>NW_006911818.1:0-1442 GCF_000523455.1 Bipolaris oryzae ATCC 44560
CATTGAGGTGATATTATCGTTGAGGTGATAGGCCCGTGCGGAGCACGGGCAATTTCATTGAAATTCTGCTACAGCAGCCGTTGGGCCCGAGTAGCTAAACTTAAATATAGTATTAATATTTCTACTGTGTACGCGCGCTGGTGGTAGAGATCTTTCTCTTAGCATAGAAGCGGGTAGAGTAGGATGCTATAGAGATAGGTTGCTTTCTTAAGCAGCGTGCCCGCTATCTAGTAGAAGGCTCTTATAGTTCTATAAGCGTTATAATAAGCCTACTAGCGTACGCTAAGTTTATCGCTCTATATACGCCTAGTAGTATTACTAGTAAGATATAGTAGTTAATAGATTAATAGACGTACTATATTAAAGGCCGCCCTACTATTCTATAGTAATTCTACGAGCTTACGTAGGGCGTAGTTACTAAGGCTAAACGTATGCTATAGTAAGAGTTGCTCTAGATAAGCGAGTAGGAGTATTGGCCGACGACTAGGCTAGCTACGCTAGAAGACGACGTCTCTATCTAACGCCGTAGCGTGTGCTATCTATCAGCGTCGCGGCTGCGCTAGGGGCAAGCGTGGATGCTGAATTGATTGATTGCAGTACTTAAGGCGAAGAAGCTCTACGAACAGCGCGTACGAGTGGAGCCTGAGCAGCCTGAGCAGCCACCTACTCGACCAAGGCGTTTGAACAGCAGGGACGGCAGTGGCAGTGGGTAAGGATGGCAGAAGCGGAGCGGCAGTGTCGAGATGCGATGGAGGTGGAGGAGCTGGTTGAGGTGATGGAGAAGTGGGGGTCGGGGTGTCAGTGGTGTATAGCGAGTGGAGGAGATGGGCGGGGGCATGGATGGGAGGAGTGTGAGGAGTGTGAGGGTCGGGAGGGGCTAAAGATGCTGCGGGACAACTGGCAGATTATGCCATATTCGTGCTGCTATAGTTATATATTAATTAAAATCTATAGATATTACTACTAAAAAGAATCCGCGATAGTAGCTATTATGTGACGCTGTTTTGGTGTTCACGTGGCTTAGTTTGGCTAGTATTAAAGTAGTGGTGCTGTTTTAGTAGGGTGCGCGTTGGGCCGTCACGTATAGTAATTACATAGGTATTTAAAACCTAGTTAATTATTCGTTAACACGTTAACACCTTTCGCACCATCGTTGAACCTACCGCCGTCCTTTACACTACGCGCTAACTTATACCTCTAAGAAGGCGAATCCACTAATAAACTATAAATCGTTACTCTATATCTAATCCCTTAATAGCTATAGTAGTTAATAACTACGTTTATTGCTATAGCCTAACTATAAAAAGGTGTATTAGATGTTTAGAAGTACTAGATTATAATAATAACCCCTTAATGTCTACGTTCTATTGTAGCTTTAAGTGTTAAAAATTAGATTAGCCTTAATATATGTTACAAGTAACAAGAAGGATTCTCTCCTTGAC
>NW_006911819.1:0-1398 GCF_000523455.1 Bipolaris oryzae ATCC 44560
TTTTATTAAATCTTAAGTATACTTATTATAAAAATTTATTATACTATCATCTTTACTTTACTATTATTATAAATAAATTTTAATATAATTTTTTGGAGATTTTTTAACTATATGAAATTTCTATACTATAATTTATCTAAAGTAGTCTCTAAGCTAATATTCTAGTAATTATATATCTAACTTTTTAAAAGTAGATTAATAATAAAAAAAAGACATTATATTAGTATTGAATATATAGTAAAGTTAAATAACCTAAGCTAAAAATATATAATAAAAAAAAATATAAGAGAAATTTTTTTATTATATAGATAAAGTCTAGAGTTCTTTTAGAGAAGTAGTAAATATAATAAGTAGAGACTTAATAATATTTTATCTAAGATATAGTCTATTTCTTTAGTATCGAATACTAAAAGTAATAGATATAATCTATCTCTATAAATATTTATAATCTAAATCTTATAAGACTATTACTTTACTAGTATATTAGTAGATTATAATTATCTCTTATACTAGACTTTCTTATTAAACTTCCACTTTAAGTATACTCTTATAAAGCTTTTAAAGAAAAGCTTATATAAATAGTAATTCATAATAACTACTTTTGTTAGATATTACTATAGCTATCTATTTAATTATTTATCTAGTTTCTTTATTTTAATACTATAATAATTAAATATTATAAATTTTTTTTAATTATTTAAGACTAGGATATTAAGGCTATAGCTAATTAACTATTAGATCTTAGTAAGAATATTAAGATATTAATTACTCTAGATATATAGTCTACTAATAACTATTTTAGTTTTTTTAATATTAAGTAATACTATATTAATATAAGATAGTAACTATAAAAGAAACTTCTAGATTTTATTCTAATATCTAGTAGCTATAATAGAAAATCTATAGTAAAAAAGTATTTTAAGTTTGATTAGAAACTAATACTTTATAAAGACTACTTAAAATTATATAAAAAACGCTAGTAATAATAGTACTTTTATTGAGTCTCTCTAGTTAAAGCTTTACTAGAAAGAGATTAAGTAGAAGTAAAATAAAAATTTAATTCTATATGTTATATATATTATTAACCTTATAGTCTACAATACTTTTTACTATCTTAAACTATCTACGCTAGAGAATTAAGATAATAAAGAAGAGATATTATAGTATCTATAAATTAATTAAATTAGCTACTAGATCTTTATATCAAATTCTCTATATAAAATATTATTTCTTTTATTATAGTTATTTATTATATTCTAATAATGAAATAGCTCTAAGTAATCTATATTATACTTAGTTAATTACAATAGTAGTTTAAATAATTTCTTACTATCTAATAGTTTTTACTACTAAAGAAGTAGTTAACGTGGTTCACAAGCGAGCTGATCACCCAAGCGA
>NW_006911820.1:0-1455 GCF_000523455.1 Bipolaris oryzae ATCC 44560
TAGATCTAGATCCCTGTCAATCGCGATTTTTGGTGAGATTTTGACTGGCCCACATACTGGGGTGGCCCGCTTACTGGTGAAACACGTTAGTAGAATAAATATTTAAACATTTACTATAATAGATAGCTACTTAGTAGATATAAATACTAAGTAATATATATAAAGTTAAGACTGAGATTAATCTTATTTAAGAGAGTATAAGAAAGTAGTATAAGTCTTCTACTAATTTATCTACTAAGTAGATTATATAGTATAGTAAGATAGCTTAGTAACTAATATATAAAATAGTTATTCTATTAAATAAAATAACTAGTCTTTAAGTAGCTTTAGATAAACTAAATAAGTATAAGAGCTATAAGTAATAATACATATAGATAAATAAAACTTTTACTACTAGTAAAGTATAAGAAATATTAGCTTAATAGATAGAAAGTAATTATAATAATAGTAAAAGTATATAAAAGAGAGTGTAGAGAGAGAGGTATTATAGATAGTATAAGTAGACCTAATATAACGCTTATACTTACGTAGTTAAAATAGATAGTACTAGTAATGGTAATAGTTCTAATAAGTAATTTAGTAAAGTAGAATTTATTATTTACTATAATAAAAGCCTATAGTATTATTTAAAAGTTAGCGTGTTAGTAGGGCGTAGGTCGTTTACTTAGGTGGACCGCTTACTCATAGAACACGTTAATAGAATTAACTAAGATTACCTAGCTATATAGTTGATTCTTAGTAAACTAGATAGAAAATAAAATTTAACTACTAAAGATAAGAAATACTAGAATATATATACTTATTAAACTAACGTCTTATATTAGTGTAATCTACTTATAATTACTTTACCATATCTTCTTTATTTAATATAGTTTATCTAAGGTTATAATGATTAACTATAATAAAATCTTATATATACTAAAGCTAGTCTTATTAAAGTTATAGATATCTTTTTCTATAATACTATACTATAACTTAAGATACTTAACTAGCTTAAAATAGCTCCAAATAAGGGCTAGGTTCTTATAGAGAGCTTATTATTAGTTATATAGATTAGACTAGTAAGTAGGTAGAGTCTACCTAGAGGTATAGTCTAGGTTAGGTTAGTTTATATAGACCTTAGGTAGTAGTAGTAGTAGTAGAGACTCTTAGCGTTAGGTAGTAGTTAGGTTAGGTCTTATAGAGGTGCGATCTAACTTAACTACTATCTAGAGTCTATATACCCTAAACTCTACTACTATCTAATACTAAGAATCTCTACTACTACTATTATCTAAGATCTATATAACTTAACTTAATGTAGACTATATCTTTAGATAGACTTTATATATTTATTAGCTATAATTATTTAAATTTCTTATATATAATATAGTAATTACTTTATAACTTTATAAATAGCCTAGTTTTCTTTATAGAATTTTTTAAAAGGAAGCTCTATTTATAAACTATTACTTT
>NW_006911821.1:0-1397 GCF_000523455.1 Bipolaris oryzae ATCC 44560
TTACGATTATATATTCTTATATATAGCTTATCATTTTCTCGTAATATATCTTTTCTATAATAATTATTAATAAAAAAAAACTTATGATATCAAACAAATATTAATAGTTATATATAATTAAGATCTAAAATAACTTACTTTCAATTGAAATCTAAAACTAATAATACTTAGCTAGTTCTAAATTATGAAGAAATATCTATTATATATTCTAATCTTTTTTAACTTGAAATAAGTTATTTTAGAGCTTAAGTAAACTAGTCTAGTATTTATTATATAAAAGCTTTTTAAGAGTCCTACTAAAAGTATATAGATAAGTAATAGACTATAGATACCTTTATACTATCAAGAAGCTGATACGTAACTTAAGTTAATACTAAAAAGTTCTTTAATATTATTTTTTATTAATCTTATTCTAGATCTTAGAATGCTTTTTATATACTTTTTTAAAAGTATTTTTTATTTACTAAATTAGTAATTATAAGTTTATAACTACTCAGAAGGCGATAATTATTATAAAAGTTTATCATAACTAGTCCCTAAACTTAATAAAATACTTCTTCTCTATTAGTCTTTCTAGCTTTTTAATCAAAAAATTTATTCTAATAACTTTAGAAAGATTAATATAGTTATATAAAGTTTTACTTTTTTACTAAGTTATATTTAGTATTATAATTAAAATTTTCAGCTTTTTATATAGTCTATTTCTTTTCTAACTTTATAATAGTATAGACTTACTATATAATACTTTAGATATTGTTATTAAGCTAGTCTTTATATTAAATATTAAAACTAGTAAAGTAGCTTTTCTAAGAGTTACTAAAGCTAAATTTAGTAATAATTCTATTAATTTTATCTTACTTATAATTAAAGCTTTATACTAGTTGGTTATTACTATGATAAAAGAATATATTTAATATCTTAGTAAGTTTATTCTACTTCTTTACTATAAAGCTTTCTAGAATTTTAATAAGCTAAGATTAAGCAAATCTTTTAAATAAATTATTACTAGTAAGCTTAGTCTTAATTAGCTCTATGATTAACTATAATAATAGTAAATAGTAAATAAGAAATAATAATATTACTATGTTAAAAAGAGTACTAGTAAAGATTAGTAGAATAGATTATGATACTAAAATTTAGATTTCTTCTATTATTAATATAGATAAGCGTAACTACTAGTATCTAGTTAGTATTAATGCTCTAAAATAGTCTATTAGTATTAATAAAAGTTAAAACTTTATAATTTTAGTCGTATTTAAAAGTAGTAAGTTAACTATATAAGCTAATAAACTATTATAAATTTTTACTACTTATATAGTAAGTTATAGCTCTAAAAGTGTTACACAGGGTTTGGAGTGCTAATACTTCTCTAGCTCGATCTAGGTTAGGGCGAGTAG
>NW_006911822.1:0-1432 GCF_000523455.1 Bipolaris oryzae ATCC 44560
TATAATAGAACCTTATGGAACAGCCATCTTCTACGTATTTTTTATAGGAGAAAACTCACAGATAAAAATGACTCTATGCTGGGGAACATGAGAGTTCATGGACGCACCTTAGATTGCTATGATTCTACTACACGTGAGAGAAATCGTAAAGAACAAGCTCCGCTAGGAAAGACTAGTTCCAAACTCTCAGAAAAACCCTTGCCAGCCAAGGTTACTTACTAAGCGAGACTTGCTAAACGAGTTACAAACATACGTACGAGCGACAGCAGCGATGACGGCTGCGGTAAGTGCGGGTCGCGGAATCGTAGCATTGTGAGGAACAGATCTCAAGCGCTACAACACTCGGCAGACGTGGATCGCAGCTCGTTCCATCTCGCTCCACACGCGTAAAATGGAAGGCAGAGGCGCCGAAGTATATTGGCGCTGGCGTGTATATCTGCAGCCAGCCTTTTCTATTGTACACCAACATGCTCTCTAGCTACGAAACATTCGACTCCGCTCGCTCCTCGCCCTACCCCTATGCGATGCTCAACGACCTCAACGAGAGACGACCCGCGACGGCCATCCTCGCTAGCCCCGCACGCGCTATCACTAGGCAATGATGTCCTAGAGGAGCATCGCAATATACCAGCGAGGGCCGCACGAGTATACACTTTAATATAAGCTCTATTACTACTATTTGTTCGTATACCTCTCTACCTACCGCGAAAATTACTACGTGCAAAACCTAGCTAGCCTATGCTAGACCGCGATATTACTCCTTTTCCTAAACCCTTTTATACGCTCCGCCGCTTCTAGCCTATAATTAGAGGATAGAGTGCGGATTATCAGCTTTTATCCTCCTCGTTCACCAACAGTAGCGACTAAAAGCGGCTGATGGATAGTGCGCGCCATACTCACTCCTTACTATTATCTAAAGATAAAATGCAGCAAATACGTTGTATATAACTGCTACTATTATCTAGTTTAGCACGCTAATAATAGTAACCCTTATAATACCCGCCAGACCGTCTTCTTCCTTTAGCGCCATGTTACTACTCAAGACTAGCCCCTTCTCTAAGCTCACTTCTAACCACGTTCTAGAGATATGCGAGCATCTTTCCGTTATAGACTTATACTACCTTGCGCTAACTAGCCATAAAACCATAGCCGCTCTCTACAAACTGTATAAGCATATCTAGCTTATATTATCTAGCTTAGCCTAGGGCTTCTATCTGCTTAAAAGCATAGCTAACCCTTAAACACCCTTCTATTCCGTCGCTCTTATAAGCCTGCGAATCGACGGGGCTAGCCCTAAGGACCTGTCTTCTCTACTAAGAGGTTCTAAGGGTAGTAAAACTATGAAGGCCACCCTAGAATAGTATTTACTAAAACATCTGCTATCTAACGCCGCCTAGGGTATAAAAGATATAGTTAATAAGGCGTATAGCGT
>NW_006911823.1:0-1382 GCF_000523455.1 Bipolaris oryzae ATCC 44560
AATAATATATTATAGCTAAAATTGATATTATATAACTTCTTAATAGAGATTTATAATATATATAATTTTTTAGATATTTCTATATATTTAATAAAGAGATATTTAATCTTTAAACTAGCTGTTTTTATTAGCTCTACTTTAGAGCTATTTTACACCTTATCCATGCTAACTCCATAGCGACTACGCCTATCTAGGTAAAACTGTAGCTTCTAAGCTTTAAAATAAGCTAGCCTAATTAGGAATAGCTCTTACATTCGTTAAGATTTACTAGTTTAAAAACTAGAACCTTTAGTAATGTTTTTTCTGTATTAACTCTTTGTGCTATGATTAACCTATAATCTTTTTAAATTTATACTTAGTAAAATATGTTATAAAAATAGAATCTTATAAACTACTTACCTATCTAGAGTTATTTAATAAGCTTTAAAATAAGTAATAGAGAATATAAGATGTTTTAAGAAATACTTTTAAATATTTTAGGTTAAATATATAAATATAAAGTTATTTAAAGTTTTTATATGAATAAACTTAATAAATATATAAAGTTTTATTTTAGTTAAATCAAGTATTTTTAATTTTTATAAATATAATTTTATAACTAACATATTCTATTATTAAGAGAGCTACTCTATTAAGAGAGTAACTTTTTCTTAGTATTATAAACTTTATAAATAGAAACTTAAAATACTCTATACTAGCTATAGATATATTATATAACTTACTTCTATTTAATAAAGAATCTTCTTTTATATCTTTTTAGAATATACAAGTATTATAGCTTATCTCACTATAGATTCTATAGTATTATTAACTAAGCTAAATCTTTTTTTAGCACTATTCTTACTATACATCTTCTTTAATACTATATAACTAGTAGTAGTATTTTTTACTATCTATAATACTTTTATACTAAAGTCTAGTATTCTATCTATCTAAACCTACTTTCTTTTATACTCTTAGCGCTTTATTATCTCTATTAATTACTTTTCAAGATTTTATATTTAAGTCTATAATTGTATACTTTTATATAATATCTCTTTAGCTTTTTTAATTAGCTTTTAGAAGCTTTTTTATATAGTAATTAGTGATTATAGAAAGAAGCTTTAATAACTTTTAACTATAATCTAAATTTATATAAATTACTTAGTATTTTTAACTACTAAAATATTTCTAGTAAAGCTTCTTATAGTAGAGTATGAAAGTATATATTTAGGTATTTAATGACTTTCTATATATTATTAAGAACTAGCTTAACTACTTTAAAGGTCTTATGATAGTTATTAGCTAAAAATATGTTATAAAATATATCTTAAAAGTCTAAAAGAAAGTATTTTTTATTTATATACTAAATATAGTAGTATACTAAGTCTTATATATATTAA
>NW_006911824.1:0-1412 GCF_000523455.1 Bipolaris oryzae ATCC 44560
ATTGTGTTGTTGAGATATATGCCCGCAGAGGTGCGCAAAGTTGGTAGGGTGACCGACTCGCTTGCCTGACCGACTCGCTTATCCGTCACGTTACCTTTCTTCTTACTACGTTAATAGTACTATCTTAGTCTACTTATAGTAGAGTATAGGTATTATTAGTAGCTAACTCTAGATCCTCTATATATATAGCTTCTAGATAGCTACTACTACTATGTCTTATAGCTCTTTATTATTTATTAAGCCATTATATACTTTACCTTACTTTCTTATATTAAGCTAGATTATATAAAATACTCTATTTATATTAAGGTAAGTATAGTATCTAATAGTTTCTATTAAATAATTTATATAGTTCTCTATATAGTATATACTTTATTACTACTTTACTATAGCTCTTATAGTAGTAGCCTTCTTTAGTATATCTTCTATATCTCTACGTCTTTTAGTACTAATATACTTTATAGCTAAGCTCCTAGTAGTTAAAGTACTACTCTAGCTATAATTACTACTTAAATATACTTATTATACTAGACTCTCTATCTATATAAAAGAAGCTTTTTATAATAAGTCTTCTTACGTTACTTTTCTTAGTTATATATACTATCATAGATCTATACACCTTAGAGACATCTCTCTTACTAAGCTATATAATCTTAGTAACTATCACTCAATTCTCTTCTTTAAAAGCTTCTATTACTTCTACTCTAATCTTATCTTTCTCGTCTAATACTATAGTTCTTTTAATATTATTAATCTTAACTAAGTAGATCTTATCGCGTAATATGCGCAAGCCTACACTAATCTTCTCTACTACTCTCTTAACTAGCTAGTACTTATCTTTATCTCTATACGTAATCCTAATCTAGCTCTAGATAATATAGTTAATAGTAACTACCTAGTATCGCTAGTTTTCTTAGTTATCTATTATATATATCTCTTTTTCTATAGCTACTTAGACTAATTCTACTAATAATCTACTATTTTTACTATCTATCTTAGAGATATCTATAGTAACGCTAGGCATATTAATAGAAGTAAGATCTACTCTACTAGTATAATACTAGCTTACTAGTAGTACGGCTATAGCGTTTAGTTCTATAGGTACGCTTATAGACGCTACCTTAGCCTAGATACACGTACTAAAGATTACTACTATAAAGTTATTAACGCGTATCCTTAGCTTAGTAATCTTA
Source organism: Bipolaris oryzae ATCC 44560 (assembly GCF_000523455.1). NCBI lineage: Eukaryota > Fungi > Ascomycota > Dothideomycetes > Pleosporales > Pleosporaceae > Bipolaris > Bipolaris oryzae. The sequence continues at coordinate 1,194 of NW_006911824.1, forward strand.
TTAATAAGTTTTATATTATAGTTAATAATTACTTACTAGTTCTTTCTAATTTCTCTAGTCTTACCTTTAAGATTCTAGATTATTTTATTCTACTACTAGATAATCTTAGTTAACGTAGTAAGTAGGTGTTACAAGTAACAAGAAGGATTCTCTCCTTGACAAGTGACGAGATGGCTGAAGGCCTATGGACGTCCACGTCAGAAGGTAATGATCATCGCG
>NW_006911825.1:0-1372 GCF_000523455.1 Bipolaris oryzae ATCC 44560
CCATAACATAAAGGATTAATTAGAGAAGGGTGCCTATCTACCTACGAAAGAAAATCGTAATATATACCGTGAACTAGTCACGTGATACTACACCACAATACTAACTAGGTAAGCTAGAAGTAAAGTCTAATACGCTAACTAGAAGATTAGAGGACCTATCTAAGAAGAGAGATAAACGCCTTAAGCACTAGAGCTAGGTAGTACTAAAGAAAAAGAACTTTAAACTAGATATCTTATAGAGGGGTACCTAAGAAACTTTCTTTAGCCCCCCTCTAGTTCTTCTTACTACTAGCCTAGGTAAGATAGTACTAAAGAAGACTATCTACTTTAGTAATATCTATACGTTACGTCTACTCTCTATACGCTAATCTACTTATCTAAGCCTACTACTTAAGAGAACTATACTACTACGTCTATCTTAGATCTAATCTATATTTAATAATAGATATTAGAATAACCTTAAGCTATTATTAATTCTATCTATACTCTATACTAACGCTAGATAGTATAAGAAAATTATACTTATAGAGTGTATAGAATAGAATAAGTATCTATACTACTATAACTATTTATACATTCTTAAGTACTAGAAGCTATATATAGAACTACTATATATATACTATAAGAGCCTAATTACTAGATATATAGAAAGAGTCTATATATATAAGTCTCTATCTTAAGAATACTACTAGCCTAGTATATTAGACTATATTAAGTATTAGATCTAGAACTACTACTTCTATAAAAGAATAACTACGTTCTATAAAGCTAAGTAGAGAGTACTAAAACCTCTACTAATTCTAGAGTAAGTCTAGTAAGACGTATTTATAGACTTTATTATATACCTATCTAAGAGCTAAGAATATAACATAATTCTTATAGTTATAGACTATCTAATTAAGATAAGATACTTTACTACCTACTATAGAATCTATAATATAGAAGAAGTATTAAGACTATTTATAAAATATATATAGAAGCTCTATAGCCTACTCTAGATAATAGTATCTAATTATAGGCTCTAGTTCGTATCTAAGTTCTAGAAGTATCTAACTTACTATCTAGAGATTAAGTCTCTTTTATCTACTATATACTACCCTAAAACTAATAGTTAAACTAAGAGAGTAAACTTATTCTTAGAATAGTATCTCTATAGCTACGTATTATATCTATAAGATAACTAGTCTACTTAGCTATCTTTAGTAGAGTTCGCTATAAATAATACTATTAATAAGAGTACCTAGACTACACCGTTCTTTACGAACTATAGGTACTACCTAAGACTAGAATTTAAGCTAGCTCTAACCTAAGATTAATCTACTATCTATAATACTAAAGAACTTATCTAGAAGATAAATACTATTTATAAGTA
>NW_006911826.1:0-1398 GCF_000523455.1 Bipolaris oryzae ATCC 44560
AGTAAGTTCTAGCTAAGCGGTGTGATATAGGCACGTGATGTGGGCACGTGATACAATCACGTGCTTTCACTCTACGGGCGCAGCCCATTACAAAAGTATTACTAACTAACTCTATACTTAAGAAGGTCTATAATAAAATAAAAGAACACGTTAAATAGAATAAAGTAGATAGTAAATTTCCTAATACTACTAAAGAGATATTTAGACTAGATATAGATATAAGGCTACTATACTAAATTATATCTAATAGATAAGAATATTTATATATACTAGTAGCCCTATATTAAGAGGTAATATAACCTACGTATAACTAACTTAGATATCTAGAGCGTACGCGTATCTATAAAAGGATATATACTTTACTATATATTCCCTATCTATATAAGCTAGTAGCTATCTATATTATAGCTTACCCTATATATAATATTACGCGACTATTAATACTAAAACCTGCTAGTAGACTATAACTAATTAATACGCTATTTATTCCCTTTTTTACTATTATAATAGACTTTATTATTAGACTACTAGTTATCTCTAATAGTTTTAATACTATTCTTATAATTACTAATAAAGCTATAAAGGTAGTAAAGTTAATTCTAGAAAAAACTAATAGTAACGCACTATACTAGGCTATCTAATTTTAAGACTATATAGTCTATAACTAGGGACTACTAAAAGCTATTATCTCTAACTATAATAGACGTTTCTTCTCTATATTCTAGTAAGTATTATTTAAGAAAATAGATATAATACTTGCTATAACTATAGCGTACTACCTATAAGCTAATAAATAAAGTAATAGGATAAATTAAATTATTAAGATCCTACTCTACTATATAATTATAAACTATAATATACTAATAGTTAGCTAGAATGAACTACTATCTAACGTATAGTTTACTATTAATACTTTACGTAACTTTACTATAAGTAAGACACTATTTAAGATCCTATATAGTATCTACCTATATAATAGAACTAATATCTATTAGATAAATATAGAATATAAGTTAGCTAAGTAATTCTATTATAACTAAAGAGATATTAGAAATAAAGTAGAAGAAGCCCTTAAACTTATATAAGTAAAAATAGCTATATACTATAACTAGAAGTACTTACTAATTAATAATAGAGATATAGTCTACCTCTAAGTAATATAAAAACTAAATAAGAGCTATTATATACTCTACTCCTCTACTCTTAATATTATTAAAACTAGCCTATTTAAAGTACTAGAATAAATTAGTAAAGACGCTATCTAACTTAATCTATTAGCTTATATAAAGATCTACCTAGTAGTCTCTTGTCAGATCAGTGACAGTATTCGGGTGTGATCGAGCAACTGGATCTGTGATCCGGGCCGATCAGAGCCGAGCGCCAAGGTCCACCCCTAGG
>NW_006911827.1:0-1385 GCF_000523455.1 Bipolaris oryzae ATCC 44560
AGTGCTAGCTGTCAGCTTTGACGCGACTACAATGATATTTAGCGAACTGATCATGTAGAGAAATCAGAAAGAATGCAATAAGGGTGGTTGGAATGATGAATGCTATTTTGCTAGTTATGTGAAGAAAACGAACTAGAATTACAACGGTCTTAGAACATGTAGCTAAATATTCGACAGGATATATTCCAATCAAATTCTGCTACTTGCCGATAATGAATGATAAGGCAGAAACCTCCAAGATTAAATCATACAAAACGCCATCGGTGGCGATATGACAGATGCTGCATTGGAACCCGACGCTCACCTAGGGTACACTGACTTGTATGGGTCGTCCCAAGCGGCGACGTCTACACGAGGATTAGCCATATAAAACGATGCATAGTTTTGTGGCAGCGATATGCCACGTCGATGACATCACCTATGTCACAGTCGACTTTAGGAGGGCATGCGAGGATGAAATTTCTGACTACAGCGTCATCGCAGCCGCTAGTCTACACATACATTCTGCATGCTATTGTAATATCAGACGTCATGAATATGCACCATGCAAGCTTCGCCTGAACAGTGTTTTGAGGTTATGAGCTAACTCAGACGCCACAACAGAGCTGTCAGCAAATCAAACTTATCATAACGCGCTTAAATTCTATCATTGCCTACAATTACGATACTTCATTTCACGACGAGGGCATCTCGAAAGCGGTTGCTAAATCATAACCTTTAACTGCAGATTTCCAAAGTCTCGAGAATTCATATTCAATATGGTCAAAATTGTAAGTTAGATAGGTACTTAATTGATCATTTAGTTTATCTTACACTCTGCACTTTATACAGGCTGTAGCGCAGATTCGCTCTGTCGAGTCAATGCAAAAGAATCTCTCTATCAGTAAAGACCTGGTCCGACAAGCTTCGAAAGCGGGTGCGCAAGTATGTCGTCAAGGGTGGTTATGCCAGACAATCTCTTACGCTGTGTAGGCTATATTCTTCCCCGAAGCGTCCGATTACGTATGCTCCAACACGAAAAGATCTTTTGAGCTCTGCCAATCTGTAGAGCAGTCAGTATTTGTCCAAGGGTTACAAGAACAGGCGAAAGAATACGTGCTGTCTATCGCAGTGGGGATTCATGAGCCCCCCGCCGATATCAAGAGTAAACGCGTGAGAAATACATTGATATGGATCAGTGATACGGGTGAAGTTCTGTATCGTTACCAAAAGGTGCACATGCTCGAGATGAATCTTCCGGATGGCCCCAAGATACAAGAAAGCAATTTCTGCGAGCCTGGCGATTCCATACTCCCCCCCTTTGAGACCCCAGTAGGGCAAGCGGGTGCAATGATTTGCTTCGATTTACGCTTTCCCTTACTAGCACAGAAGCTTGTCAGCATGGG
>NW_006911828.1:0-1321 GCF_000523455.1 Bipolaris oryzae ATCC 44560
TGGTAGTGTTGCGTAATACTATTACGAAGGTGAGGTACTAGGATTTTGTGGGGCGCACACTGGGGTGGGGCGCACACTGGTGATACACGTTATTCCTAATTAGGATGGTTTATTTTAAAGCTAATATACTCTAGTTTAACCTAGATAGGTCTAGTAGCTACTAAGTTAATACTATTAATGCACTAGATAGCTCTAAAGTAGAGATATAAAAAAACATTAACTTTTAGTTAGATTATTTCTTTCTTTTCAGGATTTTTTTTCTTTAAACTTTTATATAGTATATAATAATCCCTAAATATTAATAATATAAAGTTAAAATTAATTCTGTAAAAGAATAAAAAAGAAAAAGCTAATTTTAATATAAAATATTTTTATTAATAATAAAGTAAGAAAAGCGTCTAAAACTTAGTATACAAGCGTTTAGCTTCTGCTATATATCTATAATAATTAGATAAAGGTAAAATATAGTTATCTATTGCCTATTATATAATAGCTCACTACTCTTCTGAAATCGCATATTTAAACTTTTTAACGCTCTCTTTACTAAGCCTAATATCTAAAGAACTTATTTTTTATTTATTAAAATAGTCTTTAAGTAAGCTTTATATATTTTTAATAAAGTTTAAATATAGGCTATAGCGAGAGTATAGATAAAGCTTAATTTTATTTCTTTTAAACTAGCTTAAAACGTTACTAGTTTTATAAGTTTTTTTACCTATTATACTAGAATTACTAAATTATATAGCTATTAATATCTATTATAACTTATTTTAATTAGAATATGAAAAACTATTATAGTTGTTTAATAGAATATCAGTTATATAAAAGAAATAGTTAATTAAACTTACTACGTTTAATATTTAGTTTAACTTATAGTATTAGATCTTTTCTTATATAATAGTAGTTAATGTAAATAATAGTTATTTCTAGTATTTTAATTATTACTAAATTAGATCTACTACCTATCTAAATAGCTCTCTTAACTTAATTAGGAGTATCCCAGCCTATAACTTTATTAGTTAGCTAGCTAATAAAAATCTAAAATTAGAGAAAAAAATTAGATTTTTAATTAAATGACCTATCTTATTCATATTTCTTTTTAAACTTATTTTTATTAGTTATAGAAATAAATTTCTTACCTAGGGTAGATTTTTATCTTATTCTAATCTCTTTATTTCTAAAACTATACCAACGTTATATTACTAACTATTTAGAATATATAATTTTACTAGAATTAACATTTTTTTACACTTTAACTCTTTCCTTAGTATATTTAAGACGATTTTTTAGTATTAAAATTATTTAAAATAGCTTTTTTTTA
>NW_006911829.1:0-1309 GCF_000523455.1 Bipolaris oryzae ATCC 44560
TAGCTGAATATTAAATCTATTTCCAATTAGGCTATAGCCTAATAATATAATTAGCTAAGAGTAAATAATTGTATAGTAAAAGTATTAATAGCTTAGAATAAGCTATTAATATAGAGGTAGAGTAGTAAAAAAGCTAGGTCCTCTATTTAACTAATATCTGAATAAAATCTAAACTAGATCTAATTAGGTCTAGTAGAAATTATAAGAATAAAATTACCTTATAATTAATAGTTTATACAGTAGTTTTTTAATATCCTTTTATATAAAGCCTATTAGTATTAAATTAGATTCTTAGATTTCTTATATTCTACGCACTCCTATATGCCTCTAAGTGACCTTACGTCTTAAATAAATCTAATTCTTCTTGCCTATGCCGTTACAGAGAGAGCCTTTTGTACTCTACTAGTAGAATAATCTTAAATTCCACTAGTATTCACTTATAGCCTTTAGAAGAACGAGTTAGGTTATAGATATACTATAGCATTCCTAATAAGAAAGTAAATTAGCTATTATATTCTTTTAACGCGTACGCTAGCTTAGATAGGAAAGCTCGAGAGGTTTATACTTAGGCCACTACCTGCATAATTAGGGGGGTTTTATAGTAAGTCAGCATCAATAAACAGCGTTATAAGCTACCGAAATTAGCAGTGAAATTGCCGTTACATTATTTAAGAAAGTAATACTTAGTAGAATTAAGAAGCTAACTAATACTACGTAGTAAAATAACGCTAGAACCTACTACGTAAGTAGAAAAAATAGAGAGCTTAAGTAAGAAGGTATATTTTAGAGTAGATCTATAATCTACTCTATCTAAGCCTAGAAGAAACACGGGTACTATAAGTAGACACTAAGCCTCTAACACTTTACATAGACCTAAGTAATATAATAACTTTTAGCTCTTAATAGTATTATAGAAGGCCCAGCTCATAATAGTTATAGCTAATTATTAGTGATTTACATAGTATATTATCTATATAATTAATATCTAAAAAAAATCTATAGATTTTCTAATTAGAAGAGTATAAATTACTTAAAAAGTATTTTAATATTATCTAAGATAATAGCGAGAATTTTCCTAATCTAAAATAGACCTAAAACTTAGGGCTAAAAGCACGGGACCTAAGTTAATATTCACTAACTATAATAGATCCTAATACCCTTAGGGGTGTAGTGGCTGCGCTCCGGGGAGCAATCGCGAGGTATACNAGAGGTTGTATTTGATAGAGAGCTAAGCTCCTAAGCTACGTGGCTGTCTATATACAGGCTAGTTGCCGGAGTAACTATCGGGCCGGTAGGGGCTAGGTGCACG
>NW_006911830.1:0-1270 GCF_000523455.1 Bipolaris oryzae ATCC 44560
TATATATTAGTCTATTTAATATAGATTAGTAATTATTAAACCTTTTATTACCTTCTATCTAAGCATACTACTCTACTATATTACTAGATAAACTCTTATAGAGCTTCTTATACTACCTTACTTACTCTAATCTAGATTAAGCTTAGAGAAGTATTAGTACCTAACTCTATATAATACTTTAACTACCTATAGATTTAGTAGACTAGAAGATTAATAATAGAACGCCTAATTAAGACTTATAATATCTTATAATTACTCTTAGTTATAGGCTAGTACTAGTAGACTAGTATAAGGTTCTAGGCTAGTACTAAACCTAGTAGTTAATAATAAAATACTAATACTAAGTAATAATAAAGAGGGAATTAAGAACTCTAGATAAGAAGTTTATAGTCTTAGGTAATAAGTAGCTAAAATATAAGCTATAATAAATTAATTAGTAACTTAAATAATAGCTACTCTAAATAAAAAGCCTATTAAAAAATCTAAGATAGTAACTCTAAATAAGTATAATAGAAGTTATACTAAACTATAGATATTCTTTACTAATATTAACTTATACTATAGATATAATAATATACTTAATAATAAAGAAAAAATTCTTATAGCTAATATATATATAAAGAGAAAGATAGCTAGTTAGATATAGCTTTAAATAGAGAATTTCTTGATAAATATTTCAAATAAGAGAACTAAGAAAGAAACTTAAGCTCTATTTAGTAGTTAGGCTAATTTTAAGGAAGAACTAGAATATATCTTTAAGAAGGTAGACGTTAAAAGCTAGACAGAGAAAGTAATCTTACGCCTAAAGTAGACTAAGTTAGTATTAGTATATATAATAGAGTTTAAGTAGTACTAAGTAAGAATTAATTAAAATAATTTAGTACTCTAGATATTATATAAAGTAGGTCTAAAAGAAAATATTAAGAATAAACTTATATACTATAATAAGCTAAAAGATTTATACTTATTAATTAAGTTAGTAATATAAATTAATATATAATTATAGGAGAGAAAAGAAGTTTAAAAAACATACTTATTAGGGCTACTTATTACTAATAGCTAATAATTTTAAAATAATAAGGATTATAATAAAGATATATATATAACTAGTAAGGTATAGAATAGATCTAGAAATAAGTAAACCTAAGGAAAGTTTAATAATAACCTTTCTAAGAAAGAATACTAAAAGTATTATAATAGTAAGGTATACCTATACTATAGTAAAGTAGAATACTTCTATAGAGACTATCTAAAGAATAAAGTTAAGTAA
>NW_006911831.1:0-1351 GCF_000523455.1 Bipolaris oryzae ATCC 44560
CTTTAAAATGAGCTAGCCTAATTGGAAATAGATTTAATATTCAGCTAGTTATACTAGTTTAAAAACTAGAACTTTTAGGAACACTCTTTTTTCATATCACCCCTCTGTAGTATATTAGTAAGAAACGCTTCTCTTTTATTCTTTTAAGATACGTTTTTTAATATATTTATATCTAAGAACTAAAAGAAGGCCTTGAAGATAGTAGAGCTAGTCTCTATTAACGTATAGAGAGGTTATTAATTATCTTAATATATACCTTTATATTCTACTATAAGAAGCTTAGCTCCAAATACTCTAAATATTAAAAATACTTAGTAATTTATATAAATTTAAATTATAATTAAAGCTTATAGAAGAATTTCTTATATAATTACTAATTATAATATAAAAAAACTGCTTAAAACTTATTTAAAAGGCTAAAAAGATACTATATAAAAAAATATATATAAAGGTATATATATAAAAGCTTAAAGAGTAATTAATAGGAGTAATAAAGTACTAAAGATATAAAAGAAAGTAAATTAAAAGAAATATAATACTAGATAATAGTATAGAAGTATTATAAGTAGTTAAAAGTAGTTCTACTAGTTATATAATGTTAAAGAAGATATATAGTAAGAATAGTTAAAAAAGAGCCTTACTAGATTAATAGCGCTATAAAATCTATAAAAGACTTAACTATAACTCTTATATATACTTAAAAGATATAGAAGAAGATTCTTTTTGAGATATAAGTTAGTTATATAAAGTATCTATAGCTAGTATAGAGTAATTTAAGTTTTTATATATAAAGTTTATAATACTAAGAAAAAGTAGTATACTTAGTAGGGTGGCACTCTTAGTAGTAGAATATATTATATATTTTATAAGTACATCTACTATACTATATTACTAGATGACTACCTTATAGCGCTCTTTACACTATCTTACTTACTCTAACCTAGATTAAGCTTAGAGAAGTATTAGTATCTAATTCTATATAATATTCTATTACTATATATAAGGTTAGTATAGAAATAGTAACACTAGATATACTACTAAGAGAGTATAGTAGGTTATAAGTAGAAGTTACTATAGCGTAATTCTCTAGTAAGCTCAGGGCCTAGAAAATAACAAGACCTAGTATTAAGGTATTAGTTCTTTAGTATAAATTAGATCCTAGTATAACTAGATAATTAAAATATAAATACTTATCTAGCTAGTATATAAAGTCTACGTCTACTCTCTTAATCGCTAGAATGACTATATACGTAGGTATAGTGTGGTAAACGGGTCTCCACCTTCGGGATCGTTTTTTCTAATTATTTCAGCCAAATATTACCCAATCAAGAAGTTTAGTAGCTCATTTGGT
>NW_006911832.1:0-1285 GCF_000523455.1 Bipolaris oryzae ATCC 44560
TTTCTATAGTTATAGTAGTTACTCATAGTATTTTTCTTTAAACTAAACATTTTTAGAAAGAGTTATAAAGTAGTAGAAGAAGTATAAAAAAATTTATATAAAACTATTAATTTAGTTATATCTATAGTTTTATTAGAGAACCTAAGCTATAATTAGACTTTTACTTTAAATAATATCTAAGTAGTATATTTCTCCCCTTTATATTAAATACTATAAAGTATTAAACTATTTTTTAAAAAGATTCTATTAATGAATATTTAAATCTATAATTTAGAGTATAGAGAGTAGGCGTAATATTCTCTTAAAGGTAGAAAAATTATTCTAATGTTAATATAGACCCCTTTAGTATAGTATTAATAAAAAATAGACTTTAAATTCTATAAAAGTCTTTTTTTAATCTATTTCTAGATAATAGAAGACTACTTAACTTTCTTTCTACTTATTTCTAGATATAAAGTATTATTTAAGTAATATAATTATATCTTTTATAGTACTAAACTAGTCTTTATCTAATTTAGTTAAGTATTATAGTTTTAAGTATTCTTTAGTTATATCTATAGTATAGCGTTATATATTTACTATTCTTATATATTCTCTTTAGTAATAATCTAACTTTATACTTAGCTTATCTTAAATTAAAGCTTACTATTATCTAAAAGTAGAATTTATTTTATTATTTAAATTATTAATTAGAAAAGTATATATACTAAGCTTATAGTATAAAGATTCTAGAATAAGTAAAAGTAGTCTTTCTAATTAGTATAAAGACTACTTAGTTTAAATATAAGTAGTTTTAGTAAAGAGTACTAGTAGATTCTTAATAATAAATATTTTATATATTAATCTTTCTACTTATATATTAAGTAAGTTAATTTCTACTTATTAGGCGCTATTTTTATCTTTTTTTAAGTTTTTCTCTCTATAGATAGCTAGCTATTTATCTATTATCTTTTCTTAAAGATATTTTAGTATTTATTATTAAGTTACTCTTTTTAAAAATTCTACTAAACTAGATAGAATTTTATTAGCTTTAGTAGTAGAATTCTAAGCTAATAGATTATTAGTAGTTTCTAAGTTTCTACCTTATTATACTCTATATAACTTTTCTAAAGCTAATTTAACTTAAAAAAAAAGTAGAAATACTAAATCTAAAGACTTTAGTTGATAAGAGATAAAAAAGATTCTATCTTGATAAATATAAGAGATAAAGTAAGGCTTTAGATTTACTCTAGAATCTATTAATCTTAATATAATTATAATAAATAGCTATAATATTATTTAAATA
>NW_006911833.1:0-1277 GCF_000523455.1 Bipolaris oryzae ATCC 44560
AAAGATACTAGTAAGAAAGTATAATTTAAGTTAACTATAATAAGAGTAAATAATAAAATCTATCTATCCTTATATCCTTATTACTTCTAGTTCTAGTATCTAGCTAAGCCTCTAGCATCTTAGATATTATTAGTATCTCTAGATACTCTAGTATTTTCTAAGAGTCTAGTATCTCTAGATATCCTGTCTTAGCGAGATACTATGTCACGTGATCTTCACTCTGCGTTAATTATTACCTTCTAACGTGGACGTCCCTAGGCCTTCAGCCATCTCGTTATTTGTTAAGGAGAGAATCCTTCTTGTTACTTATAACACTCTAGACTTTAAGTTTATTTTATAGAAAGCTTATTAGCTTTATCAACTTCTAGTTCTATTCTATATTTCTAAATAAGATAAAAAATTATTAATAATAAAGTTTTTAATCTTTAATTTATTATTTATAAACTTTTAATAAGCGCTTAATAATACTTAATAGATTAAAACACTAAGAGTTTAATTATTAATTTAAAATAAAGTATAAAGTAATCTTTAGAAGTTTATAACGATGTTAAAACTTATACTAGAAAATATTACTAAAGAAAATTATAACTTTTAGTTTATATTGAAATTTACTAGGTTTCTTATAGGTACTATTATAATAATAGTATCTAATAAATAAGATTTTATATCTTAAATTTATAATCTTTTATATAAAACACGTTAAAATAGAAATAATAATATTAATAATAATAACGTGTTTCACCACCGAGCGGGCCACCCCACCGAATGGGCCACTTCCCCGCGCCATCCCACCTTCGCAACAATAACGCGTAATGTCTCAACCACGCAACGCGTTAAAAGCCTATACTGAAGCAGATATTTTTATTACTATTTCTAATAGTAATTTAAAGAAGATTTAGAGTAAATAGTATACTAGTATAGCTTATAATATTCTATAAATAATAATCTAGTAATAATAGGCTAGATAATACTTATAGCGTAATTATAAACCTAACTATAAGTATCTAATAAAACTAGAAGAGTAGGCTATTACTTAGTATAGAATAGTTAAGACTAAGTAAGAACCACTTTATAAAAGAGATAATATATAAAATATAGCTAATAAACTACTATAAAAATATAGTAGAAAGAAGATTAGTAAGAACTAGATTAATAGATTTATCTAGTATAATTCTAAGCTATATAAATGCTAAAGCTATCTATATAATTATTACTAAGCTCTCTATAAAGATCTAGTACTTATTGTTACAAGTAACAAGAAGGATTCTCTCCTTGAC
>NW_006911834.1:0-1285 GCF_000523455.1 Bipolaris oryzae ATCC 44560
TTTATAAATACAAAATAGACTTAGGAGTTAGTTAAGTCCGTAAGCTTTCTATAAAAGAAGCTTAAAGTCTATAGTTAAATCGTTACCCAGCTACAATAATGTACTTATTACGTATATTATCTACTATTAAGTTATTTATAACTAACTCTATTTATTCTTTTATAAGCTATCTTATATTTTAAAAAGTATTTATTTTACCTTCTTACGATACTTGCTTTACAAAAACTATTACTGCATAAAGACTACTTAGAATTATATATAATAACGCTAGTGATAATAGTACTTTTACTTAATCTCTCTAGTTAAACCTACGCTAGAAAGAGATAAAGTAGAAATAAACTAAACATTTAATTCAATATCTTATCTATATTATTAATCTTATAGTCTAGAATATTTTCTACAATCTTAAATTATCTAAGCTAAAAAATAAAGATAATAAAGAAAAGGTATGATAGTAGTTATAAGTTAATTAGATTAGTTAATAAATCTTTATACTAAGTTCTCTATATAAAGTATCTAATCATTTTTAAAGCTATTTATGATATTCTAATAATGAAATTACTTTTAATAATCTAGTTTATAATTAATTTGTTACTATAGCGTTTTAAATATTTTCTTACTACCTAATAGTATCGACTACTAAAAGAGAAGCTATTAGTTTTTCAATATATCATAATTGAATATAACTTTATCTTTTATATATATAAGTATATAATAAAGCTTTAGCTATATATTAATAATTAGCTAAAATAAGAGTTTTTATGATAGAGTAAATGTTATCTATAGACTATAGTAAATGGAAAAGAAGTGAATCTTTAAGATCTAAAATAACTAAAACTTAGAGTAGCTAAACAGTATTTTTTTAAAATACTAACTGAAATACTTTATTTTTTTAAAATAGTAACTAGCTATCTAAGTAAGAAAAAGCTAAAAATCTAATCAATCTAGTTCATATATGATTAACTTTTTAATTTTCTAAATAAGATAACTAGTTTTCTTAATAATAATATAGAGGATTAAGAGAATACTGATTAGCTAACTATTATTTAAGCTATAGCTAATAAAGACTATATATAACTAACTAAATACTACTCTAAAACTAATTTAAAATTGAAATATCTTTCTAACTATACTAGTATTTTAAACCTTTTATATTAGCTTACTATATATAAAGTACTTTTATTATAGAGTTTTATTATACTTAGATATTAATTATATATAACGTGTTTCACCAGTAAGCGGGCCACCCCAGTATGTGGGCCAGTCAAAATCTCACCAAAAATCG
>NW_006911835.1:0-1329 GCF_000523455.1 Bipolaris oryzae ATCC 44560
AGCCTAATTAGAAATAGATTTAATATTCAGCTAGTTATACTAGTTTAAAAACTAGAACTTTTAGGAACACTCTTTTTTCATGTCACCCCTCTGTAGGTAAATAACTATTATTATTAATAATACTTTTATTATTACTATAATACAACTACTTTTACTTAAGAAATTAAAAAGCTTATTAATAGGCTAATACTTTAATATATATTTTCTTCTACTACCTTCTCTATTTTTTTCTTTTTATACTATCTACTACTACTACTTATACTACTACTACTATTACTACTAATACTACTACTACTACTACTACTACTACTATATCTACTTTTAGCTTTTGTAATACTACTCTAGGTGCTACTTTTAGTACTAGTACTGCTAGTACTACTACTACTACTACTACTTCTACTACTAGTACTACTACTACCAATACTTCTCTTAGTACTAAGCCAACCTAATTTAGCTAAGTCCTGTTATTTTAAAAAAAAAAGTAAAAGTAAAAGTAAGAAGTATAAGTATAATAATACTAAATTAAGCAGTAATAATAATAATAATAAAAAAAAGAAAAAGAAGAAGAAGAAAGTAGTAGATACTATATCTATAGTAAGTATTTACTCAAGTTATATTTTTTTTTTCTAGTATACTAATATTCTTATAGGTTACTAGTACTTCTCTTAAGCTTATTAAACTTTATATCTATTATTTAGTATACTAGAAGCTTAGAAAAAAAGTAAAGTATAAAGTCTTTCTAAAAAAATATACTTTATATACTAACTATAGTAGTAAAAAGTAGTCTTACTATACTATCAATTTTTCTACTTTTTTTCTATATCTATTTTATTAGGCTAATTTTATCTTAGGTACTTTACTTTTACTAAGCTATACTTTATTAGCTTATAGACTTCTATAAAAGCTTAACTACTAAGCTAGCTAACTAGGTTCTTGCTTATCCCTAGTTTTAGCTTATGTATTAGAACTTAATACTCTTAATAAAATATAACTTTTCTTGTTACCTACACTGCTAAAATAGACGCCTGTAAAGAAGCAATTTAAGCAGCTATTAATAATCTTAATGCTAGTGTTTTTTAAAGTTAAAGGGCTGCTGTAAAGGCCTATAATATTTCTTAAACTATCCTCTCTACCTATATAAGAGGCTAATAAACTAGCTAAACTAGCTATATATACTAACAGTAATTAACTCTAGAGCAGGAGACCTTTCTTGCAATATAGATAATTAAAGAGGATATAACGTGGTTCACAAGCGAGCTGATCACCCAAGCGAGCTGATCACTTCCCACCAGCGCGTCAACGTCGATACTACAACGCGTTATGTCTCAA
>NW_006911836.1:0-1325 GCF_000523455.1 Bipolaris oryzae ATCC 44560
GAGACCAAGATTGAGCATAGGAAGTGTAAAGCTAGACTAGCGTTAGCAGCCCTTTCGGCTCGGCCGCCGGGCGTAAATAAATTGTGTGTGTGTATACCCACTCGCCATCTTCTTGTATCTGCCACGGACTTGCAAATATCTGGGTCTTCTCGCCAGAGTCTGACCCCATATCGAGATACCACTGTCCAGCGATTGCATCCCACTTCCAGTCTTCCCAAGCACCCAACTTTTCCGCAGCGTCATTGGGCATCAGGTTCGTTCCGGCCATGCTTACATGTTCCCAGACGCCCCTTACCTCGTTCAGCTTCCATTGGGACAGGTAGATATACGCATTTTGAGTGGGAAGGAATGTGTAAAACTCGCGCCATGCGGGATCCCAAGTCCAGGAGTAGGCTGACAACGTTTGTTGAGGGGTACGCTGGTTGGCAGAAGCCGTAGAACCGATCGCGTGGCGAAGAATACGAATTGCACTCGAAAGGTCTTCGAAATCGATAGCAGTCGGCAATGGCGCATCCCAAGGTTTTGGCGGTGGATGCCATTTCCCTATCGCACGAAGCTGTCTTTCTAATCTCAAGGTCTCTTCCAAAAGGCTCTCCAAATGGATTTTGGTCTCCTCATCAGCAGCTGAGAGACTAGTGACTATTGCCAATTTACCACTTAATTCAATTCCATGTGGTATGCTCTGGAAGGCAGTTTGGCGCTTGCTTTCTACATCCTTGATGTATTTTCGTACGATGGTCTGAAGGACGAGGACCGCCTCTGTCAGCTCAGGCGCATGAGTTTTGTCACTTGTCGACGTCATCAGGCTCTATGTGGTGTTTTGTAATGGAAACTACCACAGCTTTCGCGTTAGATCTAGTGGTAACTAAGTGCAGGATGCGTACTATAGGGGTGCTATTGGGCGATATGTTGCACATAATAATGTTTCCAACACTTGGTGCATACAGCCGATTTTCAGCCATTGTTGCCACCATTTGGACTCACCTCCCGATATAGATGTTTCGATTATGGACCTTCGAACTTAAAATAACTCAAAAAAGCTTAGCTTCAGTCGTTCCTTGAAGAGAATGTCATATGCCCAGTCTTGGTTTACAAAGAATTAAATGTTCAATGCGTCTCAGATGTTAGTGCATAAACCTTCGGACGAATAGTAGTTGCGTCATAACCCTATCGCCGCAGCACGTGGCACCCCGCCAATCACTTACCATATATAGAACGTATAGCATAAAGTGTAACGTGACGGATAAGCGAGTCGGTCAGGCAAGCGAGTCGGTCACCCTACCAACTTTGCGCACCTCTGCGGGCATATATCTCAACAACACAAT
>NW_006911837.1:0-1317 GCF_000523455.1 Bipolaris oryzae ATCC 44560
TGGAAATGATCATACCGCTGACGGAGCTGTCACTCTTGGGCCACCTGCGCCATCTACGCATCCTTCGAATGCGCGATTTCGCACGCCCTTACACGNAGAACTACTATACTCTCTTTACACTTCTTAGTTAGAACTCTTCTTAGCTTAAAGTAATTAAACTTAATTTTAAGTACATAGACTTTAATAATAGAGCCTAGCTAACTATTCTTAAGTCCCTATAGCCTAATCTATACCTACTTACTAACCTTAAGNACGCTAAGATTTATACGCAACTACTATAGCTAAGCCTATTTAGTATAGACTTATAGAGGATATACGATATACTTCCGCTAAACTTAGAGTACCTACTACTAGTAGGCTTGAATCTTAGCGACTTCCTTTAGCTTAACGAGAACGAGAACGAGAAAGAGGATAATAGTGACGAGAATGGTGACGAGCATGATAGCGAGAATGATAAAGAGATAGTTAGCCCTGACGAGGCAGAGGACGATACCTTAGAGCAAGACTTCGACCCGTTCTTGCTACGCGACCTATGCACAGGCCTGCCATACCTAACACAGCTTAGGTTTAGGTTCAACTTTTATACAAACACTAGGCCTAATCTCAATTAAGAGCTACAGCGTGCTGGCCAGGATTTAGAGAGGTTAGTAGTAAGGGCACTAGCGCTAGGCTTAATACTTAGTATCTACGTGTGTTGCTTAGAGAGTAATATTAGTGACATCTTCTATATAGGTAATAATATAGAGGCTACGTAGGCAAGAGAATAACTACTATACGTAGATACTAGAGGTACTACGCGGACGTTTCCTTATACTATTAGAAGCTATAGGCTTATATTAGGATAGCTAAGTTAACCTAGTAATCTAAATCTCTATAAGACGTACTATTCTTAATATTTCGATCTCTTCGTACGCGGTCTTCTTATAGTAAACACAAAGCGTTGTAGATATATTACTTTCTCTCTACCAACTGCGGTATCCTAGGTATTAGCCCTCTAACTTCGTCTATAGCGCTTTAATCTTACTATTAGATATGTTGACTAGAGCTATATAAAAGCGCAGGAGATTATAGCAGGTTATAGGATAGATTAATTAATACTTACAACGTAGGCGCGTATAGCTTTAAACTACCTAATATTTTAGTTAACGTGCGGGATCAGTAAGCTGGAAAGATCAGTAAGCTGAACGCCCCACCCAAACTGACGCGACTCTCTGCGCAATTAATCCACAACAGCGCAATAAAATAAGATGAAATTGAGAGATATAATTTATTATCTAGCTTTACACGTCGTACGAGTGTGTCCTTGAATATGGCACT
>NW_006911838.1:0-1257 GCF_000523455.1 Bipolaris oryzae ATCC 44560
TAGATATATTAATATTATAGCTATTAGGTACTTATCTAAAACTAGCTTAAATAATTATATTATTTATATATAATCTAAGCTAGGTAAAAATAGTAGTATTTTATCTTCTACTAAAGTTTTTATTTATTAAGATTTAATATATATTAATATAGATAGACTTATAATACCTAAAACCTTTTAAAGAAGCTAAATACTATATTACTTTTAAAGATAGTTTTACTACATATTTAGTTATAAAACTATTAAAATCTAAAAAAGATATAGTTAATATTATTTCTAAAACTATTAATAAACTAGAACTTGAAGCTAGTAATAGTTTGGATGATATTAGCCCATTTAATAATAATTAAATTAAAGCTCTTTAATTGGATAATAAATTTAAATCTAAAGAGCTACTTAATAGTTTAGAGTATAAAGGTATTAAAACTAGATTTTCTAGTCCTTATACACCTAAATAAAATAGAATAGTAGAAATAATTAATAAAGTTCTAATTAATAAAGTATAAGCTTTATTATTTAGCTCTAACTTACTTGAGTCTTTATAAAGTAAATCTATTTTAACTACTTATTACTTTTATAAAAGAATACTAAATAGTTCTATTAGATTTAAAATCTCTTACTATTTTAATTACTTAACTAAATCTAATATTATAAATTTTAGAATATTTAGTAGCTTAGCTTTTAATCAAAACCCTAATATTGTAAATGAGAAACTTAATTTAAGCTTTTACTTTTTAATTAGTTAGTTTTAAACGTAATAATATCTATAAACTTTATAATCCTATGAATAAGAGAATAATTAACTCTAGAGATTCTAAGATAATTAAAGATTATTATTTTAAACTAAATAATCAATAAGCAATTAATAAAATATATACTAAAGCTAATAATAAGCTAGATAATAACTTAAATAACTTAGACTAGATAATTCCAAAGATAAACTAAATTAAGAAACTACTTCTAATAAATAAGTTATTAACAAAGTTGAAAGAAGCTTAAGAAATTAATAAGTAGATAATTATAGTTTAGAAGAACTAATATTAAATACTATTATAATAAAGTACAGAGGGGTGACATGAAAAAAGAGTGTTCCTAAAAGTTCTAGTTTTTAAACTAGTATAANTAGCTGAATATTAAATCTATTTCCAATTAGGATAGCTCATTTTAAAGGCAAGAGGTAGTAGTTTAACCTAGATAGGCTTAGTGCCTGCTTAATCAGCACGGTTAAGGCACTAAATAGGGCTAAAGTAGAGCTAT
>NW_006911839.1:0-1202 GCF_000523455.1 Bipolaris oryzae ATCC 44560
CTTAAGTATCTTAAAAAGACTTTTCTATTTATTAGCTAGTTTATAGCTAAAGTAATCTATGATAAGATTATAATTATCTAAAAAAACTCAATCTTTTACTTACTAATTAATAAATCATTAATATCTATGAGCTATATTTTTCGATTTATTATTAGGTTCTTTTTACTTATTATTTAACAATCTTTTATACATAGTATATATAGATAGCTAGTATAAGTACTTCTATTTAGTTAAGTTTATTTACTAAAGAAGAAAAGTTTAAATTCGAGTTTTAGTTTGAACTCTAATAGAGATTTATTCTATATAAGATCTAGTAGAGAGATATTCTAATAAAAGAATAGAGTAAAAAAATTTAAGCTTTATTAATTAAAGTTAGTTATCTACTTTAGTTATCTTAGTAGTAGATTATAAATAAATATAGCCTTTAGTTAATATACTTATTTATAATCTTAGTTTAGCGATCTATCTTTTTATAGTATATAGTAAATAACTTTATCTTAAAACTTAGAATTTAATAAAATTTAGACTAAAATTAAAATATAAACTAAAAGTTTTTTTTTAAGATTATAGTTTTAGATATATAGCGAAATATGTATCCTTATTAAAAAGATAGCTTAGCTATCTCTTTAATAGTAATTATCTTATAGTAAAGAATAAAAATAGTTTATTTAGATAAGTAGTTTATAATAACTATAATTATATTATAGCTAAATCTATTTTAGAAGATTTTCTTAAAATTAAGATATAAATACTATATTAGTTCTGTAAAAATAGATAAGAGATATATTATACTATAAACTTAAATTTATCTTAGATAGATCTTTTAGTAAGTAATATAATTTTATATATATAACTTATAAAAAGCTTCTATATCTTTCTAGTAGTACTTTTAAACTAATATCCAATAAATTTTTTTAGTACTAAAGTATACTAAAGATGATTAGTTATAATTCTCTAAAATTAGAAAAATATAAAAAATTAAATTAGCTAAAATATATAGTCTATCTTAATACAGTAGTATATTGCTTTAGACTTAAAACTTTAGTAAAAAAAAGTTCTTTCGTCTATAAAAAATAAGTAATTTAATTATAAAAGAGCTTTGATAAGTTCTAAGAAGTCTAACAATATTAGCTTTAAATAACTATTATTATTAAAAAATATATGGATTTAGATCTACATATTAACTATATAAGCTTTAGCTA
>NW_006911840.1:0-1316 GCF_000523455.1 Bipolaris oryzae ATCC 44560
CATAATGTGGTGGAGCTATACGCTTATAGATGTGCGCAAAGTTGGTGGGGTGGCTCACTCGCTTGTATGGCTCACTCGCTTATAAACTACGTTATCTATAGCTCTTTAGCTATCTTATTACTTATTAAGAAGAGAATTCTTCTTATTACTTATAATATTACTTTCTCTCTTAGAGNTATTATTTTAATACTTTAGAATATTATTTTACTATACTATATATTAAAGTGCTAGCTATATATAAGGTTAGTAAGCCCTAAGCTATTATACCTATTTCTTTCTAACTTTAGCTTTCCTAACTATACTTAAAGTTTAAAAGCTCTATACTTCTTATATCTAAATTTTAACTTAATAGAAGTATACTTATACTATATAAGTAGAATAGAAAAGTATTAAAATAAATTTTTAGTATAAGTACTATAAGCAGAAGAAGCTTTACTACTTTAAAGAAATATTTTAAAGCGTTATACTATATATATCTTAGTTAATATATTTTATAAGTAAGTAGTCTACCTAAGTAAGCGGTCTACGCCCTACTAACGCGCTAACTTTAAGATAGTATTATAGACTTTTATTATCGTTCATAATATATTATAGTATACTAAATTACTTATTAGAACTATTACTATTACTAATACTATTTATTTTAATTATATAAGTATAAGCGTTATATCTAGTCTACCTAAGATATCTATACTATTTCTCTCTCTATACTCTCTTTAATATACTCTTATTATTACTATAATTACTATTTATTCACTTAGCTAATATCTTTTATACTTCATTAGTAGTAAAAGTTTTATTTATTTATATATATTTTTACTTTTAGCTCTTATACTTATTTAATTTATTTAAAGCTATTTAAAGATTAGTTATTTTATTTAATAGAAGTACTATTTTATATACTATTTATTAAGATCTTTTACTTAATAATATAATCTACTTAGTAAGTAAATTAATAAAAGATTTATAGTACTTTTTTATACTCTCTTAAATAAGACTAATTTAAGTTTTAACTTTATATATATTACTTAGTATTTATACTACTATATCTAGCTTAGATAGTATAGCTTATAAGTTATATAGAACTAGTTTAGTATCTCTAAAACTAGCTTTGATATTCTTCTTAGTAATAGACTACTTAAAAGTAGTCTTAAAGACTAGTAAGAAGATTTTTTTACTAATATAGCTAGTATAGTTATATATTAAGTTTAAAAAATTATTACTAACGTGGTTCCCAAGCGAGCTGATCACCCAAGTGAGCTGATCACGCCCCACCAGCGCGCGAACGTCAAGACATTATTACAGACTTTTATCAC
>NW_006911841.1:0-1311 GCF_000523455.1 Bipolaris oryzae ATCC 44560
TCGCCAGGCAACTCTCACGGCGCTAACCCAATCCTACTCGCCCTAACCCGGATCGAGCCAGAGAAGTATTAGCACTCCAGACCCCGTGTAACAATATATAGCTGCTTAGTAGTCTAAATATTTACATATAGTTCAAATAGTTAGACTATTATCTAGCTATAAAGTATATTTACTATTAAACTTATAGTAAGTTTAGTAAAAATAACTTTCTATATAGTATAGGTATTAGTACTATAATATTAGTTAGTACTTTTTTTTAGTTATAATCTCCTCTCTCTTCTAACTTAGATTTCTTACTTTTCTTTTTTTTCTTTTTTTCTTATTTATATAATATCTTTAAAAGTATAGTCTAGAGAATATAGATAGTAGACTACTAGTAGTATAAATACTCTATAATTTTATTCTAATAGTACTTCTAATAATACTATTATAGCTATAGTAGCTTAGATCTTTACTACTATAGATTACGATGTTATCTATATAACTTCTATTATAGTTTAACTAGTTATTAATATAATAAGTATAATAAATATTAACAAGTATTATATCTAGTATATTTTTAATATAGTAATTACCAATAATCTAAATTATATTATTATTACTATCTTTATAAGTCTCTTTCTTCTTCTTTTATATATATTATAAGTTGATTAAATTTAAGTAAAGATTAAGTAGAATTTTAACTTCTTCTACTATTTTTATAGTAATAGCTCTTATAATACTATTTTTTTAGTATTAGTTTATATAATTGATTATCGATTATAGCTTATATAATAATTACTACTTACTAGATTCTTACTAGTTATATATTATATTTTAATACTTTTATTATCTATATCTATAGTAGTTTTAATATATAGTTTTATATAAATAACTATACTACTATTCTTAAAAGTAAAAAAAAGTTTATAGTATTTATAGACTATATATTTATTCTAAATAAGTAGAGTAGAGTTTATTCTAACTATATCTAGTAGAATTATAGTACTTATTATAATATTCTATATAACTTTAGTAATTATATAATATTTATATCTAAGTATATATCTAGAGATTTAGATAGTAGTAGATCTTATAGGTAACTAGCTCTAGAGAGTTCTTCTAATCTACTACTTCTTAAGTAGCTAGAGCTTCTTATACTAATTCTTCTTAAGCTAGCTATTAGGTTATTATATAGACTAGATATAAGTTAGCTAATACTAAAGACCTAAAGTATTTATAAAGTAAGTAGTATACTTTTATTAGACTAGTAAATAGATAGAGTCTACCTAGAGGTACGGTCTTAGTTAGGTTAGATCGCACGGACCTTAG
>NW_006911842.1:0-1254 GCF_000523455.1 Bipolaris oryzae ATCC 44560
ACTATAGCTAAATATTATAAACGCGTATATATAGTGTTAATTATAGTATATTATATACTTTTCTAAAAGTATAAATCAATTATTTTAAATTATTATACTAAGATATAATTGTAAGCCTTATTCTATCTTTATAGAAAGTCTATATAGAACGTTATTATTATAGTATAGTAGTAGTTATATAGAGAGTCGGTTTAGGTTAGATAGAATACCTAGCTTACTAGTATACCTAGCTTACTAGTAGAGTACGTTAATATATTTTATTAGTAAGTGGCCTATATTAGTAAGTAGTCTATCTTACTAAACTTAAATAGCTTTTTTTATCATTACTCTATAATAATATATTAATATTACATAGAAATAAGAGGTATTATTTTTTATCTTAATTTATATAAAGTGTTAGTATACTCTTAAATATAGTACTTTATATATATTAGTAGCGCGCGATAATATTACTTATTGCTCTAGCTTTAGCTAGTCTTTATTAATACTCTTTCTATCTCTATAGCTATCTACTAAGCCTACTATACTTAGAGTACTTTACTAAAAGTAATATATTAATATAGATAGTTTTACTTTTACTATTAGTGCTAAATTTTATATATATAGCTTTTAATTCTTTTTTATAAGTATTATTACTAATTATATTATAAGCTAAGCGCTCTTAGTAAGCTAGTATATAGTAATACTTATTAGACTCTTTAACTACTAGTATAGTTACTCTTAGAGATAGCGTACTTACTATTAAAGCTACTCTACTATATATAGTATCTCTATTTATACTATAGTCTACGCTACTATATTATTTTTTATAGTTACTTATAATAGAGATAGTATTTTAGCTACTATAAGAGATAATAGAATATGATCTAGATAATAGAGAATAAAGTCTATTACTTAGAAGTCTGTCTAGATATTTTATTATATAAATACTATTAGCTAGATCTATATATAAATTATAAAAAAGTTTATCTTATTATTATAGTAAATATCTTAATAGATAATCTCCCTAATTCTATATCTATATATATACTTAAGTAGTAAGAAGTAGTTTATATTTAGAGACTAAAGAAGATATAATGTATAAAGTAGTATAAAGAAAGTAATAATCTTATTTTTAGTATAGTAATAATTAAACTCTAGTATTATATAGTTACTATAGCTATTTAAAATAAGTAGCTAATAGACTCTAGCTATATAGACTACTATATACTAGTTAAAGTACTTTATCTACTCTATACTAAGCTAATTAGTTAT
>NW_006911843.1:0-1306 GCF_000523455.1 Bipolaris oryzae ATCC 44560
ATAATGTGGTGGAGCTATACGCTTATAGATGTGCGCAAAGTTGGTGGGGTGGCTCACTCGCTTGTATGGCTCACTCGCTTATAAACTACGTTATATTAAAAATACTCATATTTTACATTAGGATAATCTTCTTATAACTATCTAGTTAGATCTTTTTTATTTTGATTAGTTTATCTAAGACTATAATACAAAATATAATAAAATCTTATTTATAATAATACTAATCTTATTAAAGTTATATATATTTATATCTATAATACGTGCTTAATCTTTATATTCTAAATTAGCTTTAACTCACCATTCATAAGTATTAGGTTTTTATAGAGAGCTTACTAGTAATTATATAGATAGCTCTAGCGTTTCTATAGCTAAGAATTATACTAGATCAATCTATAAATTTAGTGTTTATCTACTTTCTTTTAACTATACTTTTAAAGTAGTTTATATTCTATATCTTATATATTATCTCTCTTATAAAGTAGTTTTTATATAGTCTTAACTATTATATATTATATAATAGCTTTCTCTTCTAGTTTTTATAAACCCCTTACTAGTAGCTTCTGATCGCTTTAAGAGTACTATTTAGCTTATTAATACTAGATTATAATTTATAGAATACTATAAATAGTAGTAATACGTTATTTACTCTAAATCTATATAGAATTAAGATTAGTAATAGTAAGAAATAGGTCTAATCTAGTATAGATTTTTAACGTGTTTTATTATTGACATATTATTTATTATTATTAAAAAGATAGAATGTTATAGAGAAGTAGCCTATATACTAGAATAGCCCGCTTACTAGTAAAATACGTTATAAGTATTAAATATATATATTATAGAAATAGATTAAACTATATATCTGAAGAAATTTAAGTAAAAGATATTAATAGCTAAACTAAGTATAAATCTCTTTTTAAGAATTATATATAGTATACTAGTTAAAATTAGTAGTATGATAGTACTAACGTATTTTATAAATAAGTAGTCTACCTAAGTAAGCGGCCTACACCCTTCTAACGCGCTAACTTTATAATCATATTATAGATATTTATTATAGTTAATATTATATTATAGTATACTAAATTACTTATTAAAATTATTATTATTATTAGTACTATTTATTTTAAGAATATGAGAATAAGTATTATATCTAGTCTACTTAGAATATTTATACTATCTCTCTCTTTATACTCTTTTTAATATACTCTTACTATTATTATAACTATTATCTATTTATTCAGCTTATATTTCTTATACTTTATTAGTAGTAAGAGATTTATTTTAAATATATTATTACTTATAC
>NW_006911844.1:0-1306 GCF_000523455.1 Bipolaris oryzae ATCC 44560
CGCGGCATTGTGGTGGTTGTGGAGAGAGCCGCGTCAAGTTTGGTGGGGTGGGCCACTTACTGATGTGGGCCGCTTACTGATAAAACACGTTAGTGTATAAGATTATTGATCAGCATAACAACCCCGCTTCTAGCCTGGCAAGTGCTTGACCAATAGTCGTCTACATTGCCTTTCTCGCATTCCTTGCACCTTGCAATACGGTTCATATAAGTAACACGATTGGCAACATCCATAAGACAGACTGCAAATTAATTGAACTAATCAAAATCTAAGTTTGCCTTCTGAGACGATTGGGGCAATAGACTTGCGTATCTATATTACATAAGCATGAGTAATCGTCTTATTCATCATATAAACTAGCTTAGTCAATCCAAGGTTTCTACAAGTTTGGTACGCTGTGGTCATAACCTTCATCATTATTAGAGATCCAACATTCATTTGACAAGTTTACAAAATTTTCAAAAAGAAAAGCGATCGCAGGATAACGGGACATATAGATCCTCTGTCATCAATTGCATATATAAGGTAGATATGTTTGCACCATGTTGTTCATTAGATAGATAACAATCATCTATACTCCAAACCTTCTACAAGCTACAGCTTCTCGCTGTATCTCTTTCACAGCAGTGAGAATGACGGAACGTCCTATTGAGACCATCCTTCAGTATCATTTCTCCAACTATGAATTGCTTGAAGAAGCATTACTCGCTGCGGGGGCGGCAGCTTCAAGCAAAGACATAGAAGGTGACGTGCAAGGCAATAAGCGCCTAGCTCTATTAGGAGATTCAGTCATACAAGAGGCTGTTCTAGAGCCCTGGTACAACTCTGAGGAAAGTACTGGTGGGTATGCACGTCCGTGAACGGTTCTTGAAAAACTAACCTTGCTAGCTGAGGGTCACGATAGAGTAAAAAATCTATGCAGGAATACAAAACTGAGTCAAGTAGCTCAGAGAAGCAAAATATCGACTTATGTTACTAAAAACCCATGTCAAGAAGGTCAGGTGCCGCAAGAGACTGCTGCGTCAACAATTGAGGCGTTGGTTGGAGCTATTTATCTAGACAGTGGAAAGGACATGTCGACAGTCAAGAAAGTCCTTAAGGCAATCGGGTTTTTTGAAGTGTGATGAAGATATGTTAAAATGTGTTGTGCATAGGAAGGTTATGCGTATTAGATGCACTCAAAATCTTTATTGAATCAATTTTAGAATAACTAACGTCCGTCCCTGTGGGTCGAACATCCCTCCACAACGAACCACCAACATTGCTCAAGGACGTTACGCCCAAGCCACAGATACTTTCAGATTTA
>NW_006911845.1:0-1306 GCF_000523455.1 Bipolaris oryzae ATCC 44560
CGCGATGATCATTACCTTCTGACGTGGACGTCCATAGGCCTTCAGCCATCTCGTCATTTGTCAAGGAGAGAATCCTTCTTGTTACCTGTAACATAGAAAACTTAATTTATAAAGAGAGTATAATTTATAGATATTTTATTTAACTTAGAATATTAGAAGTATTCTATATTAACTACTAGAGTTCTTTACTTTCTAAGTATAATTAACTTATAAGATTAAAATAATAATCTTACTATATTACTAGGAAAGTAATAGGTAGAGTTATATAGCTGTTACGATCAGCCTTAGAAGATAAAGGATACTTCGCCGCTACATTTATTTAATAAGTAATTTATAAGAAGGCGAAAGAACTATAGGAAATAAGATATACTCTTTAGAAATAGTTATTATATAACTACTTAATAATAAGCGCTTATTAGTAAATAGATACTTAGCACTATAATGCTTACTAACGAGCAGCACTTAGTAAGAGTACTTAATACTAAGCGCTCTCTATTAAGTAGTGCTTACTAGTAAGTATAATACTTACTTAGTATATAGTATTAGGCATTAAGCCCTTATAGCTTAATATATTTAACTTAAGTTCTAAATATAAGTATAATATATAGAAGTTATTCTACTTATCTAAGTTACTATCCTCTTATGTACTACCGCTCTATCTATAAAAACTAACTAATAAGAAGCTTAATACTAGAAGTCTTATATTACTTCTACTCGAGCTATACTCTTAACAATAGCTATACTAGTAGTTATTAATAATTTCTACTAGTTTACATAGTATATACTAATTAATACGTCTTCTTATTCTTATTCTTATTCTTTCTTTAAGTTATCTTATACTACTCTAAGGATCTTCTTTATATCTAAGTATAGCCTTAGATTTAGAACCCTTGTAGAATTCTAGACAACTCTTGGCACTATAGCTCTTCGCATCCTTTCTCTTTGATTGCCGTAAGTGCCTTCATTTATCGAGATAAGAGAAGAAGGACAAGAGAAGGACAACAGCAGGGGGTAAAAGGTAAACGAGGCAGCAATGCATCCACCAGTAAACAAAACAGCACCTGTCAATGCGAAGAGAAGATAACATCAAACCCACATTTCAGGCATGCCCATTCAACCCAGAAATCCAATAACACTAACCCCTCAGTAAACCTATCCAAACCCTACCCACCATATCCCCCCAACTCCACACTCCTCCCACCCCAAACCGCCCCCCAAAACCTTCCCGCTCCCTAATCTCCACACAAACTATCATCACCACCACCATCAACATCACAGCCCCCAACCCTATCCACCAAAAACGCCA
>NW_006911846.1:0-1246 GCF_000523455.1 Bipolaris oryzae ATCC 44560
TTATTAACTGTGATAAAAAGCTGTGATAACGTGTTGACGTCGACGCGCTGGTGGGGCGTGAGCCATTCGCTTAGGTGAGCCATTCGCTTGTGAACGACGTTAACTATTATTATAAATAAATTTTAATATAATCTTTTAGAGGTTATTTAACTATATAAGTTTACTATATTATGATTTATCTAGAATAATTTTTAAGTATATATTCTAGTTATGAAATATCTCTCTTTCTGAAAGTAGATCAATAACTTAGAAAAACATATTTTCTTAGTAGAAAATATAAAGTAGATTAATATAATTTATACTCAATATATATAATAAAAAAACAATAGTAGAGATCTTTATATCATATTACTAAAATCTAGAGTTATTTTAGAGAAGTTGTAGATATAATAAGTAGGAACCTATATATATTTTACTAAAGATATGATCTACTTCTCTACCATCTAATACTTAATATAATAGAAATAATCTATTTTTATTAATACTTCAAATTTTAATTTTATTATATTATTACTTTACAAATATATTAGTAGATTATAATCCCTCTAAATACTAAATTTTATTAGTTAACTTTGCTCTAAGTATCCTATATCAAACCTTTTAAAGAAAAGCTTATATAGATAGTAATTAATAATTATTCATCATTATAGTTAATAGAGTATCTATCTTTATACAATATTATCTAGTTTCTTTATTCTAATACTATAATAATTAGCTATTATATATTCTAATTAATATTTTAAGACTAGTATATTAAGGCTATAGCTAATCTAGTATAGAATCTTAGTAAGAGCATTAAGTAACTTATTACTTTAGATATATAGTTTACTAATGACTATATTAGTTTTTCTACCTTTTAAAGATACCCTATTTATATTTGAGAGTAACTTCAAAAGAAACTTCGAGATTGTATTCTAATATATAATAGCTATACTAAAAAATCAATAATAAATAAAGTACTTTAGGTTCTATTGAAAACTGTAAGTTTAATAACTTAATTTATATATTATCTTATTTTCTAGCTACTATTATTAGAATAGTACTATTAAATAATCTAGGAAATTTCTATATAAACTAAGGATTTTAAATTAGTTTTAAGATATTTACTATTATTAGTTTTAAGCTAGTTATTAACTACCGAGTTTTCCTTTGTATCTGATTTCAAATTAAGAATTTGATTTTTAATCATTTAATCTATTTAATATTATTAATAGCTTATTAAATGCTTATAAATCTTATAAATTAT
>NW_006911847.1:0-1240 GCF_000523455.1 Bipolaris oryzae ATCC 44560
AAGGGCGTTCAGCCCGTTACATTAGAGGAGACTATAAAGGCGTATATTGAGATAATTAATAACTTTCTACGTATTAATAGAGACTAGCTCTACTGCTTTAAAAGTCTTCTTATAGTTATTAGCTATAAATAGATTAAAAAATATATCTTAAAAGACTAGAAAGAAGTACTTTTTATTAATATATAGAGGGGTGACATGAAAAAAAAGTATTACTAAAAGTTCTAGTTTTTAAACTAGCATGACTAACTGAATAATAGAGCTATTACTAATCGGGCTAGTTTATTAAAAAGCTAAGAAGCTCTAAGTTTACCTAAAGAGGCTTAGCTCCTACTTAGTAATTAAGACTAGGCTTTTAAATTGCTTTAAAGTAGAGGTATAAGAAAACGCTACTTTTAAACTTAAAAATATCTTTAATAGACGTATAAAAATGCTAAGAAAAAAAATAAAATGTAGATCTATATAGAAAAATTACGTAACCTTAATTTTAGCTCTATTTTATAAGCTAATTAAGTAATTAGAAAAATAAGAAGATAAAGTAAAAAGCTTATATAAGCAGGTTACTAATCTAGCTTTCTAAGCTTAAACTATATATTCTAATATTTTTAGAAATAAATTTTGAACCTCTAAATTCTTAAAATAGCTATAAAATCCTTGAATTTTGAACTTGAAATCTAACGTTTGTTAAACGCAAAAATTACTACTAAAGATATCATTAATATATTAAATAAGCCTCCTATTTTTATTTATAACGCTATTAGTTAAGTTAAAAGAAAAAATAAGTTAAAAAATCTACCGAAAATAGCTAAAAAAGCTAAAGTTTTTAAAGTAACTTCTAGAGTTAAAAGAGCTATTAATAGAGACTTAACTAGAAGCTTTAAAAAACAAAATAAGAGACTATTAGCTAAAAATAATCTAGATTTATCCATTAGAAGCTTATACTAGGTTTTAAAGGTAGAAGGTTATTATTATAATATTACTAAAAAGAAAGCTATTTTAAATAACATTAACGCTAAATATCGTCTTAAATACGTTAAAGAAAGAGGTAAGAAGGTAGAAAATATTAATTTTAGTAAAATTATATTTTCTAATAAGTTAGTAATATAACGTAGGCATGGTTCTAGAAAAGAAAAGGTTAGAATAAGGTAAAAATTTAACCTAGGCAAAAAATTTGTTTCTATAACTAATAAAAGTAAGTTTAAAAAAATTCTTTAAAGGTATTTTACTCTATTAAATATTTACT
>NW_006911848.1:0-1272 GCF_000523455.1 Bipolaris oryzae ATCC 44560
TAACGTGTTTTATCAGTAAGCGGCCCACATCAGTAAGTGGCCCACCCCACCAAACTTGACGCGGCTCTTTGCGCAATTGCTCTACAACAACGCAATAATATTAGATAGAAATAAGAGGTATTATTCTTTATCTAGATTTACATGAAGTCCGAGTATGCCCTTGAACGTGGCACTTCGTACACGTCGGCGGCGCGCGCTGACGTCGCTCACCACCCTGGCTCTGNCCAGCCTCCATCACCACCCTTTCTGCCTCTGCAGCTATCTGCTGAGCCTGCTGCACCTGGAGCACTCCACCAGAAGCGATATATTGACGCGGACGGTCCTGCTTTTGTCGTTGGCGCTGGACTTCTGCACGTAGCTTCTTATTCTCCTCTGCAAGTATTGTTGCTGATTGCATTGCAAGCTGAGCGCTCTTAGCAAGCTGGCGTATAGCAACGCTTGTTGGACTCTCTGACTGCCGGTGCAGTCGCTCTTGGAGATAGCGCACTTGCTGCTGAAGCTGCTCTACTGTGTGCGGTGTCTCTATCTGCGCTGTAGCCTGCGCTGCTACGTTATTATCTATAGTCGCTTGTGGTGGAGACGGTGTCCTAGCTACTGTAAGAGACGATAGAACGCGATCTGGACAAGGGGGGATAAGGCCTGTCGCCTGGAAGCCTGCCTGGATATTCTGCTGCGTGAATACTATCGGCCGGATCCGCGTATAGGCTGTAAGGAAGTCTATCTTGTCAACGTGGTAGACGCCTTGGCGGGCGAGCTCCTCAATCTCACGTCCATACGCGCGCTTAAGTGGTGAGAAGCAGCTTACGTCAAGAGGCTGGAGGAGGTGCGACGTATGAGGCGGCATACAGAGAGTGATAATCTTATTCTCGGCGCAGTACTGATCGAACTCTGGCGTAGCGTGGCTACTATGGCCGTCTAGAATAAGCAGCCGATAGACTCCAGCTGTACGGGCCGCTGTATGCTGGTTGAAGTGCTTTACCCACTCTACACCAAGCTGATCAGTCGTCCAGCCGTTGTCTGAGACGCCAATAACCCAGTCTAGTGGGAGACTATTATACCAGCTACTCTGGTGGACCTTGCCAGACAAGATNACCAACGGTGGTAGACACCAGCCAGACGCGTTGACGCACTCGATCGCTGTAACCCACTCACGATTGCCTGGCTGTACGACGACTGCCCTACCGACTCTATCAGAGCTTGTGACTACCTTCGACGTGCTAGCGACGCCCATCGCGAACCCAGTCTCGTCAAAGTTGTAGATATCCTGGTCTA
>NW_006911849.1:0-1269 GCF_000523455.1 Bipolaris oryzae ATCC 44560
GCCAGGCAACTCTCACGGCGCTACTCCCAATCCTACTCGCCCTAACCCGGATCGAGCCAGAGAAGTATTAGCACTCCAGACCCCGTGTAACACTCTTCTTATAATTCGTTTTATAATTATATCTCTTCTAGTAACTAATTAGTATTTATTTTCTTTAGGTTTTCTTCTTTTATATTTTAGTTTATAGACTAGTTAAAATAAAATTTAATAATTTAGTTTACCATAGATTAATGAATTATATAATTATAGTAACTAATTCTAAGATCTTTAATAATATTTTCTTCTAGTTAGTAATAATCTTACTTGTATCTTAGAGATTAAGTAGCTTTTTAAACTTAATAAATTATTACTAAGTAAGTAATTTAATTAATCTATTAATAGATATACTATTTATATCTCGATATCTAACTTAATATAATTTTTTTATATATTTCTATCTTAGCTATATATTCTAAATATCTATATAGTAGAGTATAGTAGTAATATACTTTTTTTTCTAATAACTAGTCTAATTATTCATTAATTACTAAGCTATATAATCTCAAGTTCTTCTAGATGAAGAATTATTTTCTTAAAGAATCTTTTAATTTCTATTATTTCTTTAGATATTTATTCTAGCATAAAAAGTTCTATCTTAGTAGTTAATATAGTAATAGTATTTTATCTTCTAGCTTTCTAAAATATTACTCTACTATATAGTATTATAATATTTTTATAAGATAATTATTATAATATAGTATTATTAGTAAATATCATATTATAATAGATTATTTAATATAGACTATTTAACTTCTTATACTAGATCGTCTTATAGTATATTTAATATAGATAAATAATCACTCTCTCTATTACTTTTATATGCTAATTACTTAGATTAGTTAAATAATATAATAACTTTAATATAGTGAATATAATATTAAGCTAAAGTATAATTATAGTATATAATACTAAGTTGACTCTATTCTAAAAAGTCTTATTCTATTACTTTAACGCCTTATCTTTATTCTTAATTAGCGTCTCTGATAATATTAGAGTTAGTAGAAATACTTAACTATCTAGACTAAACTTCTCTATAATCTTATTAATATATATATTATAGACTAATATAATATTTTAAAGAGTATAATTTCTAATTATAGATACTTCTAAAAACTGCTCTACTAGCTCTTAGTTCTATATCTTTATACTTTAATATACTCTAACTCTAAATGTATTTTACTCTTTATCTACTTTTTTATAATTTAGTATAAAGATATTTTTAATATAAAA
>NW_006911850.1:0-1266 GCF_000523455.1 Bipolaris oryzae ATCC 44560
AGTTATTTATAACTAACTCTATTTATTCTTATATAAGCTATCTTATATTTTAGAAAGTATTTATTTTACCTCCTTACGATACTTTCTTTACACTCTTCTTTAATAATAAGTCTATCTAGCGCTATAAATATAGATATTCTAGAGTAAGATACTATAAATAGGTCTTAAATATAGTATAAATATATTCTTATATTAAAGTAACTAAGAAGATATAAGACGAAGTTTAATAATTATAAAAGCTATTAGTATTAGTACTTACTAAAAGAAAAAAACTTAGAAATAGATTTAAAATATTTTCTAAATAAATTTAGAGTTTATTACTAATATATATAATATCTACCTTAGTATAAGAAAACATTCTACTAAAGGTGCCTATAGTAACTATTATATTAATTATACGCCGTAGCTACGTCTCTAGCTATAAACTATAAGCTATTAAGTATAAATAAATTGAGAATAAGTTCCTAATACGTTTAGTTTATGACTAGAGAACGTTAATAGTTAATTAAATATATACTTTAATTAAATTAACATGAAAAGATATTTTATAAAAGCCTAATAGCTAATAGTAGTTATTAAATATCTTTTAAACTTATTTATACGTATAGCACGAATTTAACGTTAAGAATACTAGGGAGTTAATAAGTAAAACTTATAGATTACTATATATAGTAGATATTTCTTAAAGGATTTAAAATATATTTATAATAAATTCTAGATATGAATTATCTCTAGAGTTCTAGAAAATTAAGGCTATAACTATAGTCTATTATATTTAAGATAGTTATTCTCTAGAACCTTTATCTTATACTATATTTTATTATAGTTATATTTAAAATATATTTATATATTCTATCTCTACTATACTATAGAAGTTTAAAGAATATTAAGAAGTTAAAGTAAGTATTATAGTCTATACTTACGCTAGGGCTTACTAGATATAAGTACTTCAGCAAATATATTATAAATATATTTCTAATATATTTAGCTTAATTCTTAAATTCGCTATAGCTAAAAAAATTTTAGATTAAATAGATATTTATCTATTAAGGAGTGGAAGATAGCCTTTACTAATAAGTCCTAAGTATCTATCATTATTATAAAAGGAAAGCTTCTTAAATTTCTATTTACTACTAGGCTTAAAGATATTATCTTTATGGTGGTAAATAGGTAGAGGTAGGTGTTAGGTTAGGTTACTAAGAGTTAGGTTAGGTTAGGTTAGGTAGTGATTATGTAAGACCTAACCTCTACCTCTACCTAAGTCTA
>NW_006911851.1:0-1196 GCF_000523455.1 Bipolaris oryzae ATCC 44560
ATGGGAGGCGAAGGGCGTTCAGCCCGTTACAATAATATATATTTTTTCTAAGTATTTTTATACGTCTAGTAAAGAGATATTTAACGTTTAAACTAGCGTTTTTTTATAGCTCTACTTTAGAGCGGTGTTATGACTTATCCGTGGTAATTAAGCGGGTACTAGGACTATCTAGGTGAAACTTCAACTTCTTGGCTTTAAAATAAGCTAACCCGATTGGGAATAGCTCTAATATTCAGCTAGTTATACTAGTTTAAAAACTAGAACTTTTAAGAACACTTTTTTTTTATGTCACCCCTCTGTAGTATTATAAATAAGAGAAGATTCTAGCTAGATATATTTATAAACTTAATAGCTATTACTTACTTATAATTACTTAACTAAATAATAACTACTTTACTAACTCTATTAGTACTAGTAATTATCTTAGATATACTATCTATATCTATTATAAATCTAGTTATATTAAAGTTATAAATATTTTAGTTTAGTATACTATATATTTACTATATCTTCTCTACTAGTTTAAACTATACTATAATTATAATAGAATTCTTACAAGAGGCGTACTTACTATATAATTTCCTAGTCTACTTTATCTAAAGCTCTAGCTTAACTTAAATAAAGTATAATACTAACTTTTTATTTATAAGCTAAAAAGATTAATTTTAGCTATAAATTGTAAGTAATATAATTAAAATTAATTATAAATTACTAATATAAGCTAGCAAACTATATTAATTAAATTATGAAATCTATTATATGAAAGGCTACTTTTTAATAAGTAATAGCTTAGAGTTAATAAAGACTGCCTCTAATTATAGCTTAATACTATAAAGGCGTATCTAGAGAGTAAACTTTAGTACATTATATACTTTTAGAAAAGTATAGATAGGTTATTTTTAATTAATATAATAGAAGAATATAATAAAACTAATTCTATCTTTCTAAGTAGTCTATATAGAGCGCTATTATTATAGTATTATAGTTATTATATAGAGCGTCGCGTTAAGTTTAGTAGAGCGGCCAGCTTACTAAACTAGCTCAGTTACTAATCTAACACGTTCTTTAAGTATAAATTTAGTAATACTATCTTAGTTTTAGTATATACAGAGGGGTGACATGAAAAAAACGTGTTACTAAAAGTTCTAGTTTTTAAACTAGTATAACTCGGTGGATATTAGAGCTATTCCTAATCG
>NW_006911852.1:0-1199 GCF_000523455.1 Bipolaris oryzae ATCC 44560
ATATATTTATAAACTTATCTTTTTTATACTTATAAAGCTAAATAATTTAAATATAAAGTATTTTAGTACTAATTTTTTTAAAGAAATACTTTATATTAGTCTATATAAGAATGGTAGTTTTTTTTAAAAAAAGCTTTTATAAACTAGTTAGTATATATATTAAAGTTTTTATAAAAGCTATTAAAAATAAAAGTAGTATTATCTATATACTTATTATTTAAAGTGATAACTTTAAAAATATAGTTTATGCTAATATTCTTCTTATATATAGCTAGAATATTTAAGTTAAAATGAATAGCTTTAATAAAGTAACTATTATTTTTAATATAAGTAGTATAAAAGTAATAAATAAAGTAATAGTTCTTTTTAAAGTAAATTTAAAAGAAGTATACTTTAAAATTATAAGTAATAAAACTTTAAATAAAAAAGTAGAATACTAGGACCAGTTTCTTACTTTTTAGAGATTTATAAGTATAATACTTAAGTATTTTATTAAACTTTTTAATATAAGTAAAAAAATTCTTATAGTTTGAAATCTAGTTATGGAAAAGTATAATAATATAGCTATAATTTTTAAAATAGTTAATTTTTTCTTACTACTTAAAAGTACTAATAATAGCCTAGTAGTTAATATTAAAGTATAGGAACTTAAGCTAGAATTATTAACTTATTAGTACTTTCTATTAATTAAAGCTTTTATAAATAAAATAGAATAAAGTAATAATATCTATATTCTTTATAGTATTCTTAATACTACTATAAGTTAATTTTATTAAAGTTCTACTTAGTATTTAGTATTATAATTTAGTAATCTACTCTTTATATAAGAGGACTAACTCTAAGAGTTAGTACTAAGATTAAGAATTAGATAAATTTAATAGCAGGTATAGAAAGGCTATAGATAGGTTTATATATAGAGAGGTAGTATATAGAGCTTCTTTCTTAAGTCTTTTAAAAAAGTAATATCTAGGTATAGTCTATATTAGATCTGCTTCTATTCTAGTAAGAGCTTCTTACCTAAGATATATAAAGTAGGCTCTAGCTTATTATACTTTGTAAGTTTAATAACTTAATGTATATATTATCTTATTTCTTAGTTACTATTATAATAATAGTACTATTAAATAATCTAGTAAATTTCTATATAAACTAAGGATTATAAATTAGTTTAAAGATATTTACTAGTGTTAGTTTTAAGC
>NW_006911853.1:0-1253 GCF_000523455.1 Bipolaris oryzae ATCC 44560
AAATCTAACTCTATTTAGATTTTCTAATTAGTAGAATTTTTTTTTTAGCTTAGCTTAGTAGATATAGTATAGACTAAGTTATCTCTTATTAAGTTCTTAGCTTAAACACTTATTAATCCATTTTACTATATTCTAAATAAGTACTAAATTCTCTTTCTAAAAAGTATTTATTAGCTATTTCTTTTTATTTTTGCTTTCTAATATCTTACTATAAAGCCTTCTTATCTAATAGACTATTTTCTTAAAACTTTCTTACTAAAACTATAGCTATATAGTCTAAACTATAATTAAATTATTTTTTAATTAAACTTTTATTTCAAGTAAGATTTACTAGATGAATATAATTATTTTATTATATAATACTAGATTTTGTTTAAAAACTAACTAAGTAGATAAATAACTAAGTTATTTAAATTAGAGTACTCTTTAAGTCTAGATTAATATTATAAAATTACATATTTATAACTTTAGTAGCTTTACTAAATTATAAATAAATTTTCAATATTCTTACTTAATAAGTTTTATAGTATAGAAGTTATAAGCTAATGCTTATATATAACAAATACTACATTATTTAAATAATACTTTAATAACTAACTTATTCTTTATATCTTTATTAACTAAGATCTTTATAGAAACTTTCTATCTATAATAGATCTCTTTAAATATATAATAAAGTAATATTTCTATACTAGCTATTATAAAATCTCTATCTTTAGACTATTTTAATAGAAACTTATATATAATAAGTAAGTAAGCTTAATCTTAAACTTTTAGTATATAAGTACTATTAATAGTTTACTAAAATTATAGCGTATACGAGTCTATTATATTTAGCTTTATTTCTTATTAAACTTTATATATCTTCTAGTAAGTAGAGTAAGAGTTAAGCTACTTAGCTATCTACTTATATATCTCTTCTTACTAATAATATTAACTAATTACTATTAAGATTATTTAAATTTCTTTATATCTAAGCTACCTATATATTTCTTAAATAAGTATTACTTAAAAATTCTTTCTATTAACTACTTATTAAACTAGCTTTATCTTTATTATGTTTTTAAAAAACTATTATTGTTATTAAAGTATTTTATAGCGACTTTTCTTTAATATTATAATAGTTCTTTTTAAAAATATTTTAGTTTCTAAAGCCTGGTGTGGTAAACGGGTCTCCACCTTCGGGATCGTTTTTTCTAATTATTTCAGCCAAATATTACCCAATCAAGAAGTTTAGTAGCTCATTTGGTAGC
>NW_006911854.1:0-1245 GCF_000523455.1 Bipolaris oryzae ATCC 44560
GTGGTAGTGTTGCGTAATACTATTACGAAGGTGAGGTACTAGGATTTTGTGGGGCGCACACTGGGGTGGGGCGCACACTGGTGATACACGTTAGTCTATATTAGATACTTAGTTAGTTATATTATATCTAAAATCTATTAAATATAAGTATTAATACATAAATAAATAATTATCAATTAAAATATAAGCTTTTATAAGAAGCTATTTTATAAAAATAGTAAGAAAAAAGAACTACTTTAGAATAAAGTCGAAAGAATTATTAATATACTATATAGTAGAGAGGTAGAGAATATAAGACTAAAGATAGATATTTTGCTCCTAATTAAGAAAAGAGAAGTAATAGAAAAAAATCTAGTTACTAAAAGATATTCTAATAAAAAGTTAGTATAAGAATATAATTAAGAGACTAGCTAGTTTAGTAATTATAATTATATATTAGTAAAATCTATATATAGTATAAGTATAGCTAGTAAATCCTTGGAAATTTATATAGATTAAAAGTTCTTTTTTATACTATCTACTTTAAAGTAGACTTTAGAACTAAATATATAAAGAGAATAGATTACTAATAACTAAAAAAAAGTATACTAATATACTTTTCTTAACTTAATAATTAAGCTAAGTATATAGACTCTAACGCTCTAAGTAAGTCTAAAGATAATAGTTAATCTACGAGATAGAGTTAAAAGATAAGATATAAAGTACTAAACATTTATAAACCTCGAAATTATTATCTACAAGTATAAAAAAAGTATAAATATCTTAACTTTAATAAGAAACTAAAAAGTAGAATAATAGAAGTTATATATTGTAGTTACTAGATTAAAAGGACCAGAGAATATATAGAATAATATCTATTATATTTTTATTCTAGAAGTAGTATATAAATAAAATAAGTAGTAGTAATCTAGAATACGAAATAAAGTAATTATAATTACTATACTGTAAAGTATAATACTATCAGGATTAAATAATTATCTATATAGAGATAAATTTACTAGTTCTCTAAAAATATAAATGTCGATAATTTTGTATCTACTTAATGTCTTATTTTATAAAGTAGTATATAATAAAGTTAAGACCTTATATACTAAGAGAATATAGATAGAGATTAAACAACTAATAGTAATAGATTAAGTAGAGTATTTACTTCTCCTAAAGTAAGTATAGAATTATAAGTTTAATTAAAATAGATACTTTTTAAAGTATAAAGTATAATTTATAATAAGAAAAATTTTTTAAAAC
>NW_006911855.1:0-1180 GCF_000523455.1 Bipolaris oryzae ATCC 44560
TGAGCCATTACGCGTTATAGTGTTGGCGTTGGCGCGCTGGTGGGGCGTGATCAGCTCACTTGGGTGATCAGCTCGCTTGGGAACCACGTTATACTTATACTTTAAGAGTAAATAGTAGACTATATTAAAAGAATATAATAAGTAAAATAAGTATATAGGTATATAAAAAAGTATAATATTTTTTTCTTTATAAAGCTTTTAAAATTTAATAAAGTAGTAGCTCTTATAGCTATTAGTAATAAGTAGTTAATACTTATCTAGAAAGAAGCTTTTTATATATTTATTAAAGTACTTTAGCTATATAAAAGTAAGCTAATTATTTATCTAACTGTTAGAATTTACTTTAAATGTTTAGTTAAAAAATAGATTTTTAAACTAAATATTAATAAGTACTTTACTTATAAAGATTATAAAAGATAGTAACTAGTAATCTAATATACTTATACTCTAGATTATAATAATCCATTTATAGTTATTTAGCTATTTTTTTTCTAAATCTCTCTAAGTCTATAATAATCAACTATAATAAAATCTTATCTATTATAAAGATAGTTTTATTCAAGTTATAAATACTTTTATTAATAATTATTTACTTCTATTTTATTATCTTAGCTAGATTAAACTAGTATTAGATAGCTACTAAGTTTTTATAAATAGCTTACTAATAATTATAAGAGTAGCTCTAGCGTATATAGATTATAGAAATTCACTTAATAAAGTTTTTTATTTAGTTCTTATTAATAAAGTTACTTTTATTCTCATATAATATTTTATTAGGTATTACTTAAATAATAGACTTTATAAGTATAAATATTTATATAAACTTTTTAAGAATATACTTTACTATAGTCTTCTTTTTTATTTTATTAAGCTACTTTAATTTTAGCTTATAGTTATATTAGAGGCGTCTTCTAGCGCGTTAGTAAGATAAAGTTCTTTAAAGTATACTATAAATAAAGATAGTATATCTTTAGCTTTAAATATATTATAATTAGATATTAAAAAGAGTAAGTTAAAGATCTAATTTAGTATAAAGAGTTTATATAGTGTATTATTAAGCTATTACGCGTTATAGTATTGGCGTTAGCGCGTCAGTAGGGCGTAGGCCGCTTACTTAGGTGGGCCGCTCACTTATAAACATATGAAATATTAATTTAGTTTATTATATTTTCAAGTTTAT
>NW_006911856.1:0-1225 GCF_000523455.1 Bipolaris oryzae ATCC 44560
TTAAGCTAGTTCTTAGCTTAGAGAGATTATAGCTACTAATACTATTATACGCCTAAACTATTCTATATTCCCTTTACTATATACGCGTAAGCGTACTTTAAGTAATACTTTCTACTCTTTAGCTAGCCCTAGTAGTACTTAGTTAACTACTTCTTAAGGCTTATAGTTAGATTTTACTTTAGTTATCTTTTAGTAGTTATCTAGCCTTTTATTAATAGGCTTTCTTTAGTATTATAAGTCTAATTAGGCTTAATAAGTATCTTCTAAAGTATAGCTAGCTTTAAGTAGCTTTAGTAGAATAAATCTCTTTCTAATTATAATCTATATTTCTTTTTATAATAATAATTTAGTACTTTCTCTCTTACTTTCCTTTTATACTTAAGATAATAATTTTATAGTACCTCTTACTCTTTTTAATCTACTTTTACGCCTTACCGCGCTTACGCGTTACCCTCTCCTCTCTACTCTTCTTTTTAGGCTTACTTAAGTACGCTAATAGTCTTCTATTAAGTACTTCTAAGTATTTCTTAGCTTATAGGTCTTACTATAGTATGGCTTTTAGTTATAGAATATAGTTTTAGTTAATCTTATAAAATACTATCTATAACTCTCTTAGGTAGCTTCTTAAAGAGCTTTAATCTATTAGCTCTTATCGTGCTTATAAACGCTATTCTATTTAAGTCTTCTAATTAGTAGAAATCTTTCTTTAGCTTAGCTTAATAGATATAGTATAGGCTAAGCTATNTTTTATTAAGCTTTTAGCTTAAATTCTTATTAATCTACTTTATTATATTCTAAATAAGTACTAGATTCTCTTCCTAAAAAGCCTTCGTTAGCTACTTCTTCTTATTTCTACTTTCTACTATCTTACTACGAAGCCTCCTTATCTAATAGACTATTTTCTTAAGATTTTCTTACTAAAACTATAGCTAGATAGCCTAAACTATAATTAAATCTACTTATAATTAAACTTCTCTCTATAGTAAGCTTTACTAGGTAGACGTAACTATTTTAATAAGTAATACTAGGTTTTATCTAAGTACTAACTAAGTAGATAAATAATTAAGTAGTCTTTATAATAATACTTTTTTAGTCTATATTACTACTATAGGATTACTTATCTATAACCTTAGTAGCTTTACTAATCTATAGATAAATTCTTAGTATTCTTACTTACTAGGTTCTTAAATATAGAAGTTATAAGCTAACGCTTATACTTAATAAA
>NW_006911857.1:0-1186 GCF_000523455.1 Bipolaris oryzae ATCC 44560
TAAATAAATATAATAAAAATAGAAATTTATAAAATAGAAAATAGAGGAAAATATACTAATAACGTAAGATCTAATCTCTATCTCTATCTAATTCTTAGGATTTTATTTAGATAGAGGTAGAGATAGAGATTACTAAGAGTTAGGTAGAGATAGAGATAGAGGTTACTAAGAGTTAGATAGAGGTAGAGATTAGGTTACTAAGAGTTAGGTAGAGGTAGAGGTTAGGTCTTACATAATCACTACTTAATCTAACCTAACCTATCTTCTAGTAACCTAACTTAACACCTGCCTCTACCTATTTACTACCGTAGTAGTATCGTAACCTATACTTTCTTATTCTAAAGATTAAAAAGCTAATAACTTTAAATAACTTTTAACTAATTAATGATATAGTAAAGTATAATATAGTAATAGAGCATAATGTCTATATTCTCTTATTAGTTAATAAGTTCTTAGAGCGCTTTATAGGTAGAATAGTATATTTTTAATTTAATCTCTTTTTAAGATATATCTAAATACTACTATATATATTAAGTTATAATATCACTATATTCTAAACTTTAATAAGACTTATATAGTAGTATATACTACTATAAAGTATAACTAACTTAATTATAGTCTATATTTAGATAATAATAAATATCTTTACTAATTATTTTCTAGAGGTAGTATCTTTCTTAGATAATATTATAGTAGTAAAACTTTAGAAAGATGATAGGTAAGAGGAAGCGCTACTAGAAATCTATTAATTTATTCTTAAATATATAACTTAAGTTAATTAAGTATTATAAGATATTACTTAGGAAGAGACTATAATTTCTATAAAGAAATTATACTAGAGTATAGCTTAAATAGCTATTCTAGAGTATAAGGTAGACTATAAAAATAAATACTTATTAAAAGAGAAGATAGAAAAATGTTTAGCGTAGCCTAGAAATAGAATAGTAAAGAAAGTTAAATAATTCATTAGAATTATAGTAGAATATCAGTAATATGTCTTTTATTTTTTATTAAAAGTAGAGTCTCTTTTTTAGTTACTATAAAAGAATATAGAATAGATATAGAGAGATAAGTAGTAAATGTAAGTTTAGTAACTTAATTTATATATTATCTTATTTTCTAGCTACTATTATTAGAATAGTACTATTAAATAATCTAGCAAATTTCTATATAAACTAAGGATTAT
>NW_006911858.1:0-1170 GCF_000523455.1 Bipolaris oryzae ATCC 44560
TAGCTTCTAAAAAGAGTACTCTACTAATCGTAATATTTTTTTTAAAAGCTAGCTAAGTAGTAGTTTATATACTATTATTAAAAGAGATTATACTACTATAAGAAGCTAAGAGAAGAAAGCTCTTAAGAAAGCTAAGAATTTAAAATATAGTATAAAAAACTATTTATATAAGAAAGTAAAGATATCTTAGAACTATAATAATTTTCTGAAAATTTTAAAATAGTAGTTTCTAGCTAATAAAGAAAAAGATTTTCTTAATTAATACTTTTTTAAAAATTATAAGAGTTAGTTATAATAAGCATTTATTATAAATATATATATAAGAGTTAGTTAAGTAGCTAATATAAACCTTTTAAAAAGATTATAAGAAATAAGAAATATTTTAAAATAAAGTTAATAAAAGATATTATAAGAATATACTGAACTATATTGAAAAACTTATAAAATTTCTTTATTCTAGATATATTAGTTTTATTTTACTATTTACTCCTTTACTACTAGTAGTACTTTTTAAAACTGTCTTTATAATAATTATTAGAGTTAATGATATTAGCTTTTAAATAACTTATGTAAAAATAAATAAGAGTAGTATAAGTAGTAAGATATTATTAATAGTCTTTCTCTAGAGAAGTTAAGTCTAGTTTCTAATTCTTAATATAGGTAAGTCATTATGGATAGTTATTATATTTAGTTACTAATAGTATTATAAAATATAAGCTTATACTAATCTATAATTAATTTAATCTAAATATAATACTATCTAATAATAAGCTTAATATTAAAAGTTATACTAGTAATAAGTATAAGGAGAAAGTATAGAATATAGATAAAAGAATTTTGATAGTATAAGTAATTACTTTATAGATAAGAAGTAGAAAGCTACGAAAGCTTAAGTAGCTAATTAGTATAATAAAGAAGATAATATATTTTAAGAGTAGAAGAAGTCTAAGTTTAAAAAGTTTTATAATAATTACTAGATATAAGCTATTATAGTATCATCTAATAAAAGAAATTAGTAGTATAAAGAATTCCTATTATAGCTTTTTCTTATACTATAAGCTTATTTACTTTACTTTATTATTATTATAGTTTAAGAACTTAATTAAATAAAATTTAACTTTTTTTCTCTTACTTAAAAAATTAAGTTAAAATAAATAGAAGTATTTTTAT
>NW_006911859.1:0-1141 GCF_000523455.1 Bipolaris oryzae ATCC 44560
CTTATACTAGTTAATTATTACTATAATAAAAAAATATATTACATATCTTAGTAAGTTTATTCTACTTCTCTAGTATTAAGCTCTTTAGAATTTTAATAAACTAAGATTAAGCTAATCTTTTAGACTAATTATTACTTATAGACTTAGTTTTAATTAGCTTTATAGTTAACTACAGAGGGGTGACATGAAAAAAAACTGTTACTAAAAGTTCTAGTTTTTAAACAAGTATAACTCGGTGAATATTAGAGCTATTCCTAATTAGGCAAGTTCATTTAAAAGCTAAGAAGCTATAGTTCTACCTAGATAGAACTAGTATAAGCTTAGTCAGCACGGTTAAGGTATTAAATAGCTTTAAAGTAGAGGTATAAAAAAACGCTAGTTTTAAGCTT
The DNA here is from genome assembly GCF_000523455.1 of Bipolaris oryzae ATCC 44560. Classification (NCBI taxonomy): domain Eukaryota; kingdom Fungi; phylum Ascomycota; class Dothideomycetes; order Pleosporales; family Pleosporaceae; genus Bipolaris; species Bipolaris oryzae. Next base: position 390 of record NW_006911859.1, read on the forward strand.
AAAAATCTCTTTAATAGACGTATAAAATTACCTAGAAAAAATATATATTATAAATCTAAATATAGAGATCACGTGACTAAATTTTTAGCTATATTTTATAAGCTAATTAATAAAATAGAAAAATAAAAAGAAAAAGTATAAATCTTACGTAAGCGGGATTACTAATATAGCTTAGTAAGCTTAAAGCATATATTCTAATCTTACTAGAAAAAAATTCTAAACCTCTAAATCCTTAAAATGGCTACAAAATTCTTAAATTTTAAACTTGAAATCCAACGTTTATTAAACGCAAATATTGCAACTAAAGATATTATTAATATATTAAATAAGCCTCCTAATTCTATTTATAATACTAGTAGTTAAGTTAAAAGAAAAATTAAGCTAAAAAACCAACAGAAAATAGCTAAAACAGCTAAGGTTTTTAAAGTAACTTCTAGAGTTAAATGAGCTATTAATAGAGACTTAACTAGAAGCTCTAAAAAACAAAATAAGAGATTATTAGCTAAAAATAATCTAGATATATCTATTAGAAGCTTATAACGGCTTTTAAAGGCAGAAGGTTATTACTATAATGTTACTTAAAAAAAAGCGATTTTAAACGATTTTAAAGCTAAAAATCGTCTTAAATACGCTAAAGAAAGAGTTAAAGAGCTAGGAAATATTAATTTTAGTAAAATTATATTTTCTAATAAGTCAGCAATACAACGTAGGTATAGTTCTAGGAACGAAGGGGTTAGAATAAGGCAAAAATT
>NW_006911860.1:0-1209 GCF_000523455.1 Bipolaris oryzae ATCC 44560
ATTATAAAAAAAAGAAGATAATAATAATAATAAGTATAAAAGTGAGAATAAAGATAAAAAAAGATTTTATAATTAGAACTAGAAGAATATTAATATATATTCTAACTCTAAGTTTAAGAAACTTTTTACTAATAATAAAAAGTAATCTAGTTAAGTTATATTTTATATAGAGATAAAGAGATAATAGTACCTCTACTTTAGCTAGTCAGTATCTACCTTACTTTCTTAGCTTATTTTACTAGTTTATTAGTATACTAATTAATGATATTATAAATAAATTTATATCTTTCTTCTTAATAGTTATTAGATAATCACTATAGATTATTTTAGCTACTTTTACTCTATTTAGGGGTTTTAAGAGTATTAATCACTAATAGTTACTTATTTAATTCAGCGTTTTCTATAGATTTCGTTACTCTTTTTTAAAATCTTGAGTATACTTATTATAAGATTTTATTTATTCTACTATTTTATCTTGACTATTATTATAAAAAGATTTAGTATACTTTTTAAGTGATTCTTTAACTATATAAAATAACTATACTATAATCTATTTTAAAAGTTCTCTAAGCTAATATTCTAGTTATTAAATTGATAATTATTTAAAAGTAGATTAATAACTAAGAAAAAAATGTTATCTAAATATAGAATATATAGTAGAGTTAAATAATCTTAGATCAGAATATATACTAGAAGAAACATAGAAGAGATCTCTTTATTAAATAAAAAAATCTTAAGTTATTTTAAAGAAATAGTCAGTATAATAAGTAGAGAATTCTTGATATTTTACTTAAGATATAGTCTACTTCTCTACTATTAAATACTAAAAATAATAGAAAAAATATATTTTTATAAATATTATAAATTTAAATTTTACTAGAATATTATTTTACCAGTATATAAGTAGTTTATAATTATTTTTTTATCTTAGTTCTGATGATTTAACTTTACTTTTAGTATACTTCATAAAAGTATGTAACAAAGACCTTTCAAAAAATATAATTAATGATAACTAGTCTTTTTAGATAGTAGAGTAGCTAATTTCTAATACTTTATTATTATTTTTTATCTAAATACTATTATAATTAGTTGTTATAAACTATAATTAATATTTTATAACTAGTATATTAACGCTATGTGATATTTACTATTAGATTTTGGTAAGAATACTAACTTATTAATTATACTAAATATATAATTAACTAATAA
>NW_006911861.1:0-1204 GCF_000523455.1 Bipolaris oryzae ATCC 44560
TATAATATATAAGAAATCTATACCAATGTAGATCTATTTCTTACAATTACTAATCTTAATTCTAAATCAATTTAGAGTAAATAATAAACTACTACTACCTATAGCGTTCTATAAATAATAATCTAGTGTTAATAAACTAGAAAGCGCTGTTAAGGTAATCAATAGTCACTAGTAAGGCGCTTATTAAAACTAGAAGAAATAACTATTATATAATATATAGTAGTTGAGACTATATTAAAACTACTCTATAAGAGAAATAATATATAAGAAATAGTAAATAGACTATTTTAAAAGAATAATAAAAAGAGAATAAATTAGAATTTAATTGATAAATCACTTTATTATAATTTAAATCGCTATACGCGCTAGGGCTATCTGTATAATTATTAGCAAGCTTTCTATAAAGATTTAGTACTTATTTAAAACTCGTTTAAGCCAATTAAGAATATAAAGATAAAGTATACAATTATAAATAAAAATACTTTTAACTTTAATAAGACTAGCTTTTTTATAAGTGAGATTTTAATATATTCTATTATTATAAGCTTAAATAAAATTAGAAAAGAATAAAGAAAAATCTGGCTAAGTAATTATAAGTAAATGATTCTAATGTAAGATATTACTATAATAGATATATATATTTAAATATTTTTTATCTTCTTTGATAAAATTCCAATTTCTATGTAGTTTATAGAGGATCTACTATATTACCATATAATCTAAATTAGTTTTACTAGCTAAATAAATGATAATCTAGTGATTCATTAGCTTTATTACTTTCTCTTCTATATATCATTTATAGAGATCTATAAGCTACTTATTATTAATAGCTATCAAAGCTATTACTTAGTAAGTTTTTAAAATTTTTAAAAAGAGATAAAGATTATTCTTTTTTATATATCTTTCTATTTACTTAATCTTTTATAATTTCCCAATATAGACTACTTCTTACTATTGAAAAGTTATATATAGTTATAAGATTTTAGTCTTAGAATATAATTATATCTATTATATTAGTAAAGAAACTTTTCTAACAGTGTTTTAAAAGATCTATTATAAAGCTACTATACAAGAGAATATTTATAAAAAATTCTAAAATACTAAACTTTTAATAACGTGACGGATAAGCGAGTCGGTCAGGCAAGCGAGTCGGTCACCCTACCAACTTTGCGCACCCACCACACCTTTGCCTACAATGCCTCCA
>NW_006911862.1:0-1194 GCF_000523455.1 Bipolaris oryzae ATCC 44560
TTTTTTTTCAGAAAAAAAGGTAATAGGTTGCGATTTTAATATAAAAAATTTTTCGACCATAAAGAAAATCATAATAATAGCATGAGCAGTAATAATACTGTTATATAATTGATTATCCGCAATATACTGAACACCAGGTCCTGACAGCTCTAATCTTATTAAAACAGAAAAAGCAGTTCCAATTAAACCTGCAAATAATGCATATATTAAATATAATACACCGATATCTTTGGCATTTGAAGATAAAAATCATCTTTCAAATCACATACTAATCCCTGATGTTTTTATAGTAAGGTTATTGTATTTATTATTTTTAGATAATATAACTTTGCTTGTAGAAAAGCTATTAATAGATGGGGAGCAAGGAGTCACATTTATCTAAAAAGTAAATGTAGGTATATATCCTATTCATATAAAATATATTACTAAAAAAGTTCATTTTACTACACTTTTTATTGGAGAGTTATAGTAATAAAAGGGCTAGTTTATCTTTTTTAAGCGATAAACTGTGTAATTTTATTACAATTTACTATAGTTATAGTAAAAACTTCTAAATTTACAAGATCCACACATGGTTATAAAATAAATTAATTTACTTCATAAGTAGGCTAGCTGTTGACTTATAAGGTCATATGCTGTACTATGATTTTTTATTGTCCCCTAATTCTTTTTAGCCCCGGGGTCTAAGAATCCGGAGAACATATTAACTTCTCCCGGTTATGGAGGAATACTTCCATTTTTTAATTTTTTTAAAAATGGGTATTCAAAATAGGTTAATATAGTCTAAAAAATAATAGAAGGGGATTGCCGATTTATTGGCAAATTATTGCTAAAACCCCTGTTGGGATTAGATATTTTATAATATGATTTAGTAGCCTTTATAGCTCAATGGTAGAGCGGAATACTGTTAATATTCTGATAAATGTTCGATTCATTTTAAAGGCTTTCATTGTTTATAAAATACTTATGTCTACTATTTTTGCAGTTTAAGTGAATTCCAACAGCCTTTTGGTTTAATAATTTAATTTCCGATGCCGGAGGTATAATTCTATTTCAACCATTGTTACAAATAATTATAGAGCAGCCTAAAGTTTTATAATTAGATGAATAGTTCACCTATAAACTTTTTTCAGAATAATTTAAGGGGTAATTTTTACTATCTTTTATTCAATAAGTAAGATGTGTAAAAGGGGA
>NW_006911863.1:0-1192 GCF_000523455.1 Bipolaris oryzae ATCC 44560
AAAAAAAAAGATTAAAAGGTCTTTATCTGAATCCTCCGCCAATTAATTAAAATCTCTTGAATTATTCATACCAGCTTTAATTTTTAGAATCTTTTCTAATCCTTCCGTGGTAAGATGATCTTTAATTATTTTAGCAGCTTTACATCCATCCATATAATTCAAAAATTTTAAGCCCACTGGAGGATATTTATTGAAAAAAGGTATAATTTTGTCATTAATCTCTGTAATATTTGAACATGCAAAATTACCCCAATCACCTTTTTGATTTTCAAATCAACCACATCCTAAATAAGTAATAAAACTTTTTAAAAGAAGTTCATCTTTAGAATGTTGAGTAATTTTAAAACTCAAACTAACATAGTGTCCTCCTGAGGGTTTATTTTTAAGTCTTATATAAAAACAACCTTCAGCGCTCGTGAATCCTGAAACTCAATAAGGGTTTCTTATTTTTTGATCTTTAACAAAGGGTTTAGGATAACTTTCAATATTAGGAAAGGCTGCTTTCAAGTCAGGAGATAAACCTAAATTCATCGCTGTTTTAATAGATATTAATTTATGAATACCGTCTAGAGTTAAATGTTCTTTATTAGAAAACATTTCCACAGCTTTCTTAAATAATTCAAAGTTCGAATGTTTTTGTGTTATTAAAGGGTATTTATTAAAATGATCTATGATAATATTCAAATCGTTAAGTTTACGAACTTGATAACGATAGACATTTTTTTCTCCCTTAGCTACTTGACCTACTCCAAAATAAGCCTGAACGGCATTCAATAAATCTTTATCTTTTTTATCTACACCTATTGCGAAACAAGCAGAAGATTCTCAACCACAAGTTAATTTAGAACTTTTTCGCACTGTAAGCGTAAAGGACCCTTCACCATCCGTAAATCCAGTCACAAATCAAGGATCCAGATTTGTGATATCAATCCTCTTAGTTGAATAATATCTTTTTTGACCTAATAAAGGTTTTGATGTACCGTTTAAAATCTTAATGGACTAATCTGTGCAGAGTCTTTAGACATATGGAATACGCTACCTGTACCAAAAAATTCTTTAATGCTATTTAATAACATTAAATCTTTTTTATGTAAACTTATTACAAATCTACAGGCTACACGTCAACCAGATTTATATTTATTATCTTTTATTATAGTTAATATAAAACAACCTTCACCTGATTTTTTTTTTT
>NW_006911864.1:0-1163 GCF_000523455.1 Bipolaris oryzae ATCC 44560
TATTACTTAGAAAAACTAATATTCTCTACTATTAATTATGAAGCTTAAAGATTAACTCTTAAGAGCTAAGTAATTTATAAAGTTTAATATTTAGAAAGAATTTTAATAAATTTAAATTGATAAAAATTATAAGTAGATGATAGTATTTAATTTAAAGTATAGACTCTTCAAGCCTAAAGTTATACCATTCAGACTAATAAATATATTAGTAAGATTTTAATTAGTTATTAATAACGCGCTTTATAAATATCTTAGAATCTTTATTACTATAAATCTAAATACTATACTAGTATACTCTAGTAGTATCTATAAAGAATATATTAAGTATATTAAGAAGATATTATAGAAGCGTAAGAAATTTAAGTTATATCTCAAACTTAAAAAGTATAAGTTTTATAAATAAAAAATAAAATTTCTTGGATTTATTATATGAATTAAACATCTAAATATAAACCTGAAAATAATATTCACTATATAGAACTAGAAAAAGTCTAATATAGTTAAGAAAATTTAAATTTTTTTAAAACTTATAAACTATTATTGAAAGTATATTAAAGAGTATTTAAAAATTATAGCACCTCTTAGAGAGATAATATAGAAAAAAATAAATTTTATATAAAGATAAGAATATTGGAAAGTCTTTAAATAGCTTAGATAAAAGTATTTAGAGGCGCTAGTACTAGAGATATATAGCTATTAATAACTAACTATAGTTATAAGTAACATATATTTAACACTATATCTAGAGCTATATTATTAAAGTAGTATATTAATTAAAAAATCAAGACTAGTATTCTATGATTTATAAACTTTCTTAAAAGAAGAACTTAATTATAATATTTATTATAATAAACTACTTAGAGTAGTTTATATTTTTAAATAATAAAAAGTATACCTACTAGAAATCTCTAATATAATTAAGAATTTTACTAATTACTAGAAGTTATAAACTTTTATAGTAATTAAAAAACTAAACTAATAATAAGTATAATAAGGAGAAATACTAGTTTAGTTTAATATTAAGATTATATACAGAGGGGTGACATGAAAAAAACGTGTTACTAAAATTTCTAGTTTTTAAACTAGTATAACTCGGTGGATATTAGAGCTATTCCTAATCGGGCTAGCTCATTTTAAAGCTAAGAAGTAGTAGTTGCTTCTAA
>NW_006911865.1:0-1203 GCF_000523455.1 Bipolaris oryzae ATCC 44560
CCAGGCAACTCTCACGGCGCTAACCCCAATCCTACTCGCCCTAACCCGGATCGAGCCAGAGAAGTATTAGCACTCCAGACCCCGTGTAACATATAAAACTTATTAGATAATTATTTTTTAGAAAAGAATTATTTACTATACTCTAACTTATTAAGATTAGATATTATAAAAGAATTATATAGCTATAATAATAACTTGAATAAAAGGCTTCTATAATAGAAAACCTTTAGAGTTATTACTCTTAAAGCTAAATAAGTAAAGTTCTTCTTTTAAGCTTAAAAAGATTTATTTTAATAATACTAGTAGTTCTTTTATAAATATTTACTTAAAAAAATATCTTTATAAAATATTACAATTAATTTAGCTAAATTATAAATATAAGCAAAGTAAAGAAATAGTTAACTTGTATAATAGTAAAGTAATAGTATAATTAATACTTTTAATAATAAAGAGATACACTATTATATAGTATATCTAAATCTATAAATTTACTATATTTTAAATTAAGTTTTTCTTAATTTCGATCTTAATTATTATTGATATTAATAGTATTATTTTATAGCTATAAAAGTCTTCTCTTCTGTATAGTTTTCTAATATCGTTTAATAGAACTAAGTCTCTTACTTTTTAGTACTATTTTTAATTAGTATTTTCAAAAAAATAACTTCTTTTACTTCCTTATAAAATTAATTTCTTAATAATATATAATTAATAAAATCTTAATTAGTATAGCTTTAATAGTTTATATATTATAGTTATAGTATAATATAGATTAATCTTATATTTATTAATAGGTATATATTTATACAGAATATTAATAAATATAAGATATATAAGCTAGATATAAGCTTAGAACTATAGCCTATAAAGAGCTTTAAGATAACTAATAACTTATTACTAATATAAAAGAATCTAAGTTAGTTTGAATATTAAAACTCTAGAATTAATATATAAAGACTTAAACAATCAGCTAAAAAATAAATTAAATTATTAAAAATATTAGTAAAAATATAATTCATAGTATTGTATCTATATAAAAATAGTAGTTATGTTAATAATTATATTTAAATAATATATTTTATTAGTAAGTTAGCTATCCAAGTGAGTTAGCTACTTTATACTAGCCTACGAACTTTATAATAATATTATAGACTTTTATTATAGTTGTAACGGCGCAGGCAAGGCTACTCGGATCAGTATCGG
>NW_006911866.1:0-1176 GCF_000523455.1 Bipolaris oryzae ATCC 44560
CTCTACTTCGCCTCGCATTGCGGTTATCTCCGCTAATGCTTTCCATTACACTATGAAACGGAAGGAAAACACGTTTTTTACGACCAGTATCTACGAAATAGAACGTATCTTGCAAGAACGAGAGGAGGAAGACGACCCTGAGAATGCCAAATTAGTTCAGGACCGGCTCCCTCCCGAATACCGCTCTTACCGAGACGTGTTTAGCAAAAGTGCCGCAGATCGATTACCTGAACATCGGCGGTATGACCACAAAATCGTCCTTACTGAACCTCTTCCGAATCAATTCAGCCCTCTGTACAAGCAGAGCACTGAAGAACTTAAAGCTACGAAGACCTTCGTAATGGAAAACCTTCAAAAGGGTTATATCGACCCAAGCTCTTGCCCATTCGCATCCCCAGTCCTTTGTGTTCGGAAGCCTAACGGAGACCTACGCATTTGTGTCGATTACCGCAAGCTGAATTCAATCACACGAAAAGACTCCTACCCGATCCCCCGCATTGACGAATTGTTAGCCCGCACTCATAAAGCTAAGTTGTTCACTAAATTAGACATTCGTGCGGCCTTCAACAAGATCCGGATGGACCCCGACTCCGAGGAATACACCACGTTCCGTACTCGCTATGGAACCTACAAATCAAAGGTGTTACCTTTTGGACTATGCAACGGTCCCGCCACGTATCAGCGCTATATGAATGATGTGCTGATCGACTATTTAGACCAGTTCTGCATAGTCTACTTGGATGACATCTTGGTGTACTCCGAAACCCCCTCGGATCACGTCTCCCATGTACAACAGGTACTCGGACGACTGCGAACAGCAGGACTCCAGGGTGACATCAAGAAAAGCGAATTCCATGTCACCCGGACTAAATACCTAGGGTATATTTTAACTAATCAAGGATTAGAGGTAGATCCCGAGAAAGTGGAAGCCCTAAGAGATTGGAAGCCCCCTACTACCATAACCGGAGTAAAGTCGTTTCTAGGCTTTACCGGCTTCTATCGACAATTCATTCACGAATACTCCCGAATTGCAAAACCACTTATCGCCCTACAGAGTCCCTCACGGCCATTCGTATGGGACCCGGATTGCCAACAAGCCTTTGAAAAGTTGAAAACTGCCCTCCTGACAATACCCACCCTATATCACTACCAACCGGAATACGATACTAAGGTGGA
>NW_006911867.1:0-1170 GCF_000523455.1 Bipolaris oryzae ATCC 44560
AGTAATTTAGAAGGTATAGTAGACTTCGTATTTAACTATTATTAGTATACCTACTATAATACTTATTAACTAGCGCGAGTATAGTAATACTAAGGATAAAAAGCTATTTAACNCTAGCTAGAGAGAGTTAACTATAAGGAAGTATAGCAACATATAGGTGTAGATTATTATATATATTTTGCGTACCTACTATATATCCATTATGTGGCCACGTAAGGAGGAGAAGATATAGAGGAAACAGCCGCTGTATCGCTTAACGTACGAGTAGAATAAGTACTTAGAAGAGATTAATGATATTATAGGATATATAGATAAGCGAGCTATAGGCCTAGAGGTAGACTTAGGTATATAAGAGTAGAATATTAGTGGCACCGCCTATAGCTATAATAGCGATAGTAAAGATAAGAATAAGATAAGTAAAGAGCTTACTAAAGTGCTATAAATAAAAGTACTTATATTTATACTTACGCTACTTAACTATAATCTAGATAATAATAAGTACTAGAGTGCGCTTATTAGCGCTATAGCCATGCTAGGCGTAAGTGTAAAGAGGGGGTGGCTAAGCCCGTTTATATATATACCTAAGTAGTTAGCTATAGTAATAGTAGCTTATATACTCGTTATATATTAGGCCAGCTATAAGCAGCGTAGATAGATTACTAAGCTCATTAACGACAGATATGGTGAGAAGCTAGTAGGAAGGGTGGCTAGCACGTATTTTAAACTCGTATAGGAAATATATAACCGCTTTATAGTTATTACTAACTATCAGTACCTACTAACGCCTATAGATACTATTTTCTAGCTATAGTTATTTAGCTTTAGCATCTGCTATATAACTAAGGCGGATAGTATAGTAGGCTAGATAGACGATATATTATTATATAGATATATCTAGTTTAGTATATTAGAGCTATAGTATATAATACATAGCATAATTATAAGCACGCGGTAGAATATACTCTAGAACTTACTACTACTATAGCTAGATAGCGAGGGCATCGTCGACCCTAAGACGACGCCGTGCCCTAATATATACTAGGACCGGCTAGTAGATAACCTAGCGAATAAGTAGGTAGAATAGAGCTTTATATAAGACGCGCGTAATTAGGGCGCGATAAGCGTACTAGACCCTACCTAGTAGCTACTATATTAGATTTAGTAAGAGAA
>NW_006911868.1:0-1076 GCF_000523455.1 Bipolaris oryzae ATCC 44560
TAAGAAAAAGAGATTCCGATGTGGAGACCCGTTTACCAGCCTACTAAAGCCTACGTAAGTATAGTATAACTTTTTCTTACTAATTAATATACTTATTTTAAAATAATTAAGTTTAACTTTTTTTTTATAGTAATAAAACATTGTTTCTTTTACTTATCTAGAGTCTTTTTTATAAATAAATCCAGCTTTTTCTTATTCTTTTCTAGCGCTATCTATTCTTTAGATTATAGATATCTTAAGAATATATTAGAGATAATATTCCTCTTATCTGGAAAAGAAATAATTTTAAAATTATATTAAAGTATTATAGTAAGCTATTACTTTATAATGAACTCTAATAGTTTTGATAAGAATTAATCAAGCTATATAATAAGAATCTTAAAATCTATTATAATTATAAAGAAGTAGCTATATAAGTATATCTAAAATATATTTAATATTTCAATTAATACTTTATAATTTAGTTTTACTAATTATACTTTTACTCTACTTTAAACTACAATATACTTTTTAACTAAATTAGATACTAATATCTGTTTATACTTACTTACTTTAAATTTAACTCTTCTCTAATATTTAAAGCGTCTATACTAATAATAAACTAAAGTTATAATTAATAGTTAATAGTGACTAACATAGAAGAGCTTATAATTATTTTTTAATAATCTCTATTACTTTTTACTACTTATTTCTCTATGTCTATTCTATATTCTTTTATAGTAACTAAAAAAATATAAGATCTATTACTAATAGTATATTATAATTTTATTAAACTATCATATTTTCTTTACTATTTTATATTTAGTCTATACTAAGATCTTTTCTATCTTCTCTTTTAATAGATATCTATCTTTATAGTCTATCTCATAGTCTATAATATCTATTTAAGTTATACTTTACTACAATTTCTTTATATATACTATAGTTTCTATCTAAGTAATATTTAATAGTACTTTCTAAACTTATATTATTTATTCAATAATAAATTAATAGTTTCTTAATAGTGCTTTCTCTTATCTATAATCTTTTTAAAGTTCTACTACTATGATAATATCTAATGAAGATACTATCTCTAA
>NW_006911869.1:0-1152 GCF_000523455.1 Bipolaris oryzae ATCC 44560
TAGAATTCAATTTAACTAGAAGAAAAGTAAATAAAAAAATCTATCTATTTTTATATTCTTATTACTTCTAGTCTTATTCTTCTTAGCTATATATTATAGCAGAAGGTTTAAAAGAACGTTAGCCTCTTTTTATATAAAAGCCTCTCAGAGGCTATATCTTAGTAGAATACTAAGTTACGTAATTAGTACCTTATAATAATTATTATCTTCTAATATAAATATTTATAAGTCTTTAAATATCTTATTTTTTATTAAAAAGAGCATTCTTTTTATTACTTATAATTTTACCCTCTCTCTTAAGACAATCATTATAATACTTTAGAATATTATTTCTCTATATTATATATTAAGACGCTAGGTATTAATAAGATTAGAGTATACCAACTAATTATAGCTATCTCTATCTTAATATCTTTCTAGCTATATCTAGGGTCTAGTCGTTTTATTATATTAATTTAAAACACTTAACTTAGTAACGCTAAGCTTATACTACCTATATTTAAAAGTAGAGAAATAAAATAACTTTCTATTACAAACGTTATAAAGAGAAGAATGTTTATTATTTAATAAATATACTATTAGGCGTTATACTACTTATATTTTTATAAAAGTAGAATATAGTTTATTTATTTCTAAGAAAGAGTAGCAGAAGATAGAAGTAAATAAATATTAAAAATAGTTAACTCTTTTATAGGCTAAGACTAAGATTATATATTTTTTATCTAGAGATTATATAGATTAAAACTCTTAAGTAATTATATAATAATTATAATTATACTATTTTAAGTCGTTAAGATTATATAAAAGAGTAGATTAAGAGAAGTTCTATCTCTAGAGGTATAGGCCTTTCTATTATTAAACTACTACTATCTAACCTATTAGATAATCTAGGCTACTTATAGGCTAATTTTTTTAATTCTTTTTTTAATTAAATCTTTCTTGTTCTTAATAGTTTATATTTTAACTTTTTAGGTACTTCTAGAAGTATTTACGTACTAGTAACNTATAGTTTATTAGATTTTCTTTAGATTTTTAAGTATTATAGCTCTTAGACTCTTTCTTACTACTTAACTAAGTACTTTTACTAAGTATTAATTTTCTATAAGTTCTTAATTTCTTTAATCTTATACTTATTATCTTTAAGCTCTATAT
>NW_006911870.1:0-1113 GCF_000523455.1 Bipolaris oryzae ATCC 44560
GCGATGATCATTACCTTCTGACGTGGACGTCCATAGGCCTTCAGCCATCTCGTCACTTGTCAAGGAGAGAATCCTTCTTGTTACTTGTAACACTAAAGAAGAAGAATATAAGAGCTAATATACTCTTAAGAAAAGAGTAGAACCTACTATTAGAGATAAAAAATAAGTACTTATAGAAGCGCTTTATATAAATATTTAAGCTAATAAACTTCTACTATAAAGAGTTAGCTAAAGAGAGCTTAGATAATAGAGCTCTAGTAATAGTTATAAGACTATAAAGAGAAGTAGAGATAGCTAGTATAACTAAAGACTAGTTAGATATACTAGAGATATAATTCTAGTAGAAAGAAGATACTTCTCTACTAACTAAAGATAGTTTAGACTAGTTCTTTTCTAAAGAGCTAGAAGAAGAAGAAAGAATATAGTAGAATAAGCTAGAAGAATTTTAGAAGAAGATAGTAGTAAAGAACTAAGTCTACTAAGGAGTATAAGTAATAATAGAGAATCATAAGTAATAATTTTTTATAAGGTTAGGCCTAAAGTACTTAACTAAAAACTACTTAGTAGATAATAGAGTTCTATACTACTAAGGGCGTAAATAAGTACTAGATAATAATTAGCTATAAATATTAATTATTAGTAGTACTTATAACTCTTTAGCTACTAGCTATCTAGAATATAAGCTTACGTATAAGATACTTATAAAAGACTACTTCTAGCTAGATATAACTAACTTAATCTAAAGATATATTAGAAACTATAATATCTATAGATAGAGTAAGCTCTAGAGAGAAGGCACGTAAGGTCTTCTTAAGCTACTACTAATATCTATCTAGATCTAGAAAGAGATCTCTATAGACTTTATAGAAGGGCTCCTAAAAAGTAATAGTATAATAAGTCTAATAGTAGTTACTAATTAGCTTAGTAAAAGCGTAATCTTTATACTACTTCTAGATATAAAGATAGAAATAGTAGTCTAAAAGTTCCTTAAGCGCGTAGTCGCTTACTACTAGCTACTAAACGCTATTACCTCTAATAGAGATAGCTAATTTATAAGTATTCTATAGACTAGACTATATAAACTTCTAAAGATTAATTAAAGACTATTAATAG
>NW_006911871.1:0-1155 GCF_000523455.1 Bipolaris oryzae ATCC 44560
GCCTAGGGGTGGACCTTGGCGCTCGGCTCTGATCGGCCCGGATCACAGATCCAGTTGCTCGATCACACCCGAATACTGTCACTGATCTGACAAGAGGCGATTATAAGCCCTTCTACCTTAGTTATTATTAACTATTAATTAAGACTCTAGCTTATTATTAGCGTAGACGTCTTATAAATTAGAGAAGAGGCTATCTTAGAGTAAGTAGGTATAGATAGCTAATAGTATATAATTTAGTTTAAAAGTATAATATTATCTAAAGTAAAGTTAAAGTAGTACTTAATAAAACTAGACTATAAAGTATTAGTTTAGGTTTTAAAGGCCTTTTAGATATACCTATACGGCTACTTCTTTATAGTTAAAATAGATATAAAAGTTCTTATTATATTGCTTAACTAATTCTTAGTAAATCTACTAGAATTAGTTATTAACTAATAGTTTACTATAATACTCTAATATAATTTTAAGATTATCTATATACTAAGTAAGAAGAATATTATCTCTAATATATTATTAAGATACTTATAACCTAAAGAATAGATAGCGCTAGAGAGAGATAAAGAAGAGCTAGATCTATTTATTAAAAAGGTTCTAAATAAGTCTAAGGAGGAGAGTTTTATTACTATAGTAAAAAAGAGTTAGCTTTAAATACTTTTTAATAAGTATAGTAATTAGTAGAAAGAAGTTATACTATACCTACGCACGCTATAGAGACTAAGATACTTTTAAAAGAAACTATTATAGCATTAAATAAAAATAGTTATAAAATACTTTATATAAGAGTAATATCTCTTTAAAAAAGTAATAAAGATAAAACTAGTCTAATAAGTAGTTAATAGAGAGAATCTTTAGATAGTACTTATCTAAGAAATATATAAGTAGATTAGATATAAAGAGATTTAGATAATCTTTATAGTAATTAGCTAATAGTATTAGTAGAAAAGAATATATTAGTAGATAGCTAAGTAGCTTAGCTCTTACCCTACTTACTAGAAGATACGTAGAGTCTAATAAAAAGTAGAGCTAAATATAATATACTCTTAAGCGCTATAGTTTTAGTAGACTATTAATATTACTTATATACTAAAGGTTTAAGAGTAGACTTACTTACTTATTACTTATAAGTATTTATTAGAATAGCCTAAGGCTAGAGCT
>NW_006911872.1:0-1088 GCF_000523455.1 Bipolaris oryzae ATCC 44560
TAGTGGTATAACTTTTAATTTAGTTTAATACTTTTAGCTAAACCCTTTATTATATTAAATTAATAAAAAGTTAAAAAAAGATATTTTTTATAAGGTATAATCTAGTATCTATAGTATATTTTTTTTTAGTAAGTAGTTAGAAAAATAAGTAGTAAGTATATCTACTAGAGAGATATATATAATAGTATACTATAGATTAAGACCTTTTTCTAAATAGTTATTACTAGTATAATTATTTAAGAAATTGTTAGAGTTATATAATCTTTTTTAACTTAAAAAAAACTTAAAAGCTAAAAAAAAATAAGTAATAAAAGATAATTATTTAAAAAATTATAAGTATAATAGCAAAAGATAGTATTATAAAAGATTTCTATAAAGGTTATTATACTATATAAGAAGATAGAGAAAAAAGTATAATTTATTTATATACTAATATAAAACTAGCTAATAGATTATAAATAGAAAGATTAGAAGTAGAAAGTATTTAAGTACTAAATAGTAAAGATTAGTTTTTCTAAACTGGATATTAAGTATTTTAATTATATACTTTAGAGCAGAACTATATTCTTTTTAAAAAAAAGGTTAGTCAACTATAGTAAGATTATAGAATCTAAAATTAGAGAAGAAACTATAAATAAATAATACATATCTCTTTTAGAAGCTAGCATTTTAATAAAAAGATATAATAGAGTAGGGCTTTAAAGATATATTAATAATATACGCTAATATTTAACTACTCTATAAGATCTAAATAATCTTCTATAAAGTATAATAAGTAAGAAAGTTTTAGTATTTAAAGAAGCTTAAGTTAATTATAACAGAAATAATTATTATAAAACCTAATTAAAGTATACTTAAAAGATATAATAAGTATTATTATAATTTATACTTTCATATTCTAAATATTAAATAGATAATAACTATAAATAACTTTAAACTAATTAAAAATATTATAACGTATAATATAGTAATAGAGTATAATACTTATATTCTCTTATTAGCTATGAAGTTCTTAAAGCGCTAAATAAGTAGAACTTTATATTCTTACTATAATCTCTTCTTAAAATATAACTAAATATTATTATATA
>NW_006911873.1:0-1142 GCF_000523455.1 Bipolaris oryzae ATCC 44560
AGGTACCTATCTATCTATAAAAGAAAATTATAATATATACTATAAACTAGTTATATAATACTATACTATAATATCTATAATAACTTAAAGTAGGAGTAGTTAGTAACTTAGACTTAACTTAACTTTTACTACTAGATTAGCTATATAAAGATTTAAAAAGGCTAGAATTTCTAATATAGAAGTTTTTAGTAAAAGAATATCTAAGAAATACTCTTAATAGAAAATCTATATTATAGTATAGTATTAGGTAACTAGTTTATAGTATATATTATAATTTTCTTTTATAGATAGATAGATATCTTCTCTAATTAATTCTTTATACTAATTAAAATTAAGCTTACTTCTACTTAATTATAGGTTGCCTCTCTAATCTTTTAAGCTTAATCACGTATCGTGCTATAATATCTATATACTACTAGCTAGAAGCTAGCCTTAAATTATATAAAGAAGATTTTTTATTTACTTAAATTTATAAAATATATTCTAAGCTTATAGAAGCTCTACTATTATATAGTTAAGACCTTATTACAGTTACTTATTATTAGTAAAAAGATCTTTATATAAAGATTACGTTTATTAGTTCTAGCTATCTAGCCTATTATTTTATAAGAACTATATAGAGTCTATTATAGTATTATAACCTACTTCTAAGTACACTTATTATACTTATAGAGAATATTCTTAATTCCTTATTCTTATATAAAGAAAAGATAAGAGTAGTAATCTTTCTTTTTATATTAAGAGTAAAAAGGTTTTTAAATAAGTTTATATTAGTCTATAGTATAGAAGAAGAAAGAGAAGAAGAGTAAAGTTATTATATAATAACTATCACTTTATACTTCTTCCTTAGTTATATTATATAGAGGTATATTAATCACTAAGCTTTTTTACGGCATGCACGTGGTATCATCACGTGCTTTATCTATAGCGCAGCCTATTATATTAAGAGACTAAAGTGAGTAAAATAAGTAAGATAGTATAGAGTATATAGATATTATTCTTCTTATAAAGCTCTTAGAACTTAAGTAACTAGTAGCTCTTATAGCTATTAAGTGTAAGGGGCTCAACCCCGTGGGGTAGTCTTAAGCTCGGAAGCACAAACGGACAGGCCTAGGTAACAAGAGATTGTATTCGATAGAGAG
>NW_006911874.1:0-1090 GCF_000523455.1 Bipolaris oryzae ATCC 44560
AACGCTTGCTTTGTGGTTCTGGTGGAGCAGGTGGGCTGAGCATCTCAGGCTCTCAAGGCCTAGAGCTGTCGCCTTTCGCGATAAACCTATTTCGCCATAAGAGCGGAGTTGTATAACTATTTACAGTACTGACAATTAATTTAGTATATCGCGACAGTTTATTGACTGTGATAAGAAGCTGTGATAACGTGTTGACGTCGACGCGCTGATGAGGCGCGAGCGATTCGCTTGAGCGAGCGATTCGCTTGTGAACCACGTCATAACTAGCCCTTAAGTAGGCAGATAAAGGAGAAGAACAAAGTTCTGATTAAAGTTAATATGAGAAGACGCTGGGCGGAAGTAATCAGGCTGAAACGCAGCCTAGTGCTGCTGCCTGAATCCTCGTTCAGCTGCCTTCAACCGCCACTGCTTGGACCTGCGCGCTACCTCCGCTCCTCACTGTTTCGGCTCCTCAGTGATGCGCATTACTTTTCATCAAAATTAGTTGTCAAAAAGACCTGTCTACCGCAATGGCTAAGAATCACCAGTTCACTATAGGATGGATCTGCCCGCTCCCGTTAGAGAAAGAGGCCGCGAGGCTAGTGCTGGACGAAGAGTACCCCCAAGACGAGGTCCAGCACCAGAACACATACTATCTAGGCGGCCGGATTGGAAAACACAAGGTCGTTATTGGCGTGCAGCGAAGGATAGGACTAACGGGTGCCGCAATCCTTGCGGAGAAAATGCGCACTGGGTTCCCCAACATCAAGTACTTTCTCCTTGTCGGCATCGCTGGCGGCGTGCCTCGCTATGGGCAACCTGGTGCATTCTCAGAGATCGTGCTTGGCGACGTGGTGGTCAGCTCTCCTCGAAGCAACCATGGCGGGGTATTGCAGTACGACAAGGGCGCGTGGGAGGGTCAAGGGCGACTGAACTTTCGCGGACACACCAATGGCGTTCCAGGTGACCTAATGGCCGCGGTCAACAACTTCCGCGCAGAAGGCTGGTCTAAGACGAACATCGCCCAGGTTCTGAAGCAAATGCGCCTTAAACTTAATGAGGAACAAAAGCGCCAGTACGCCGACCCAGGTCCTAGTCAAGATAGGCTCTT
>NW_006911875.1:0-1135 GCF_000523455.1 Bipolaris oryzae ATCC 44560
AGGAATTTCTGATTATTATTTCTGCATTAGCGTGCAGGAACTCGAGAGTAAGAATGAAGAAGAAAATCTATTGCAGGCAGCCAAGCACTTAATGCTACATGATGATCATGTAAAGCGTGTAAGGGGATCAATCCCAGCTTTTGCGAGCAGCATCCGATTTGCTAGATACAATTGATTTACGAAAATAGATGCGACTCGGATACATCCAGTCCTGGCTCGTAGAGATCTTCGTTCGCTATACGGATCTCCTTCTGACTCTACACGAAATCCTGACTATACCTCAACCTTTTTAGTGTGGGCATATATAAGATTGCTTGTGCACAAAGCTAACCGTTCATGATATATCCGGAGAGAAATCCCACCTCCTGAACCCACTCATCCATCTTCATCACTGTCAGTATCTACCATGATTGTTATTTTCTTCTTGACCGTACGATGCATGTATACAATGCATACATGAGAAGGATCTTCCAATGCAGCAGTGACTGATGGGCGTCTTGCCGTATAATTTCATTTTCGGGTGACTCGAATTGCTGCAGTGACCATTACGTACCTTCCCGATGCAGGCCATACAGATGTACCGCTAGCTCACTCACGAAGACTGAGAAAGATACGGTCACGATCTAGAAGGAGTATTATTGGTGGAAACGGTCACTGAATTTGAGCGCTAATAGCATAGCTTCCAGTAGATGCTGGCCATAGCGTGTCAATGTCATGGGTGAGTACGGTGAAATAGTGTGGCCAGGCTTGAGTAAGTGTGTATAGCCACGATTGTCCCAATGGCATCAGATCTTCGTCCTCAATTTCAAGCCAAATGACCTGGCCCGATAATCTGGTATACTGTTGCATCCGGATCGACATACGCTAGCTTTTCAAACGTGGCGGGCACATCGGGCCGCGTCCTAACTTTCCGTGCAAGCCCCTCATACATGGGTTGCTTGCACTTGACCGATCACGGGACGTCCTGAATCCTTACCCATACTTTTTTTAAGCCATCTATCCGTTTTCTTCTGTCCGTAGCGTGCTATGATGTGGTAATGCATATTTACTTTTTGCAAGATCCCACTGTAGATGACACTGACTAGTGATATCTTCTGCATAGCCGCAGTGATTGACGTACCATCGACCTAACCGT
>NW_006911876.1:0-1131 GCF_000523455.1 Bipolaris oryzae ATCC 44560
TAATATAGAAGATACTAAAAAAATTTAAAAACTATATAGAGACTTATAAATAACTAGTTATTAAGATAAGAAAGTACAATTTATCTATATATAAAAGAAATAATAGAAGCTTTTAATTTATATACTTATTTATAGTAAATTTATAAGTAAACTATATAGAAGTAGATAAAAAAAATTATTTAATATATTATTATACTTCTAGAGATCTATATCTTATTATAAAATACTCTCATCTAATTTTACTTTAAAAGAATAACTAGTTCTATACTTATATTAAAGAAAGCTTAAGTAGTTAAAAGAATATAATTTACTACTTTAGACTATATCTTATAGATATCTAAAGTATTTTTTAAAAAATAGTTAAAGTCTAAAGCTATTTTATTTAGAGATACTAGACTATATACTATAGTTAATTAAGATTTAATTTAAGATCTCTAATAAATAGTTAAAGAAACTAATATAAGTAGCGCTCTTAGAGTTATTTAATAGTCTAAAAAAGCTAATTAATAAATAACTCTCTATATTAAGTAATAAAAGCTATATAGTAGAGATAAGTAAGACTAATACTATCTTAGTAAGATAAATTATTATATTTTAGTCTATTATAAAATATCTTAAAAGTATTTTAAAAGCTAGTAAAGTATAGTATATAGATCTAAGTATAAATATAGTTAGAAAGTAAAAGTAACTCTTAAAGAAAGTAGTAAAGGCTTACTAGAAGAATAAGAAGTTTTTAAATTAAAAGTCTACTATACTTATAAGAAAGAGTAGTTAAGCTATAAAGACTAGAGCTATATTAGAGAAGCTTTAAAATAATCTTAAACTACTTTAATACTATACTATAGTAGATATATAGAAAATAATATAGAATAAATAAAAGCTAATTATTAATTAGTTGAGCTAAAATATTATATAGCTAGATAGTTTTTAGATAGTTTTTTAAAATTCTAATATAATTATAGTTATATAGTTAAGAGCTATTTAATAATATATAGTAATAACTACTTCTTTAAAGAAAATCTTATAGTAATATTTACTTATAGTTTATAAATAATAGTAGCTTAAGTAATACTAAATTAAGAAGTATAGAAAATTTAGTAATCTAATCTAATTTTATTATCTAAGCTAGCT
>NW_006911877.1:0-1083 GCF_000523455.1 Bipolaris oryzae ATCC 44560
CTCTACCTAGCCGTTATAGGCAGGTAATAGAAGCTAAAGGCTGGTACACTAAGTATTAGTAGCTATTATTACTTAGTTATTAATAAAAAATAGTTNATATTAATATTCGCTTTTTCTATTTTATTCTTCTATAGAATTACTCAAAACTTGATATTATTAATCTTTAGGGTCTATTTTATACTATATATTAATTTAAAGAAAAAAAATAGTATAAGTAAAGAGAAAATCTAACTTAAAGTCAGCGTTTTTTATAGCTCTACTTTAGCGCTATTTAGTGCCATAACCGTGCTGACTAAGCAGGCACTAAGCCTATCTAGGTTAAACTACTACCTCTTGCCTTAAAAATAAGCTAGCCTAATTAGAATTTGATTTAATATTCAGTTAGTTATACTAGTTTAAAAACTAGAACTTTTAGGAACACTCTTTTTTCATGTCACCACTCTGTAGTATAAAAGTTAATACTAAAGAAATCTTTAGTAGCTAGAATAGCTTTAAGAAGGAAGTAGAACGTATCTTTAGAGAGATAGATAAAAAGGACTAAACTAAGAAAGTAATAACTTACTTAAAGTAGACTAAGTTAGTATTTAACTATATAGTAGAGTTTAAATAGCTTTAGGCTAGAATAGACTAGAATAATATAGTACTTTAAGTAGTATTTAAAGATAGTCTAAAGAAAAATATTAAAAATAAGCTTATATACTATAAGAAGCTAGAAACTCTATATATATTAATAAGGTTAGGCATAAGAATTAACTATACACTATAAAAAAGATAGTAATAAAAAAAAGAGACTTCTAACTAATAAAAGCTAATATAAGAAAGCTATATAGTAGATTTAATAAAAATAGTAATATAATTATAATAGATAAGATATAAAATAAACCTAAGAATAAGAAGACATAAGGGAAGTTTAATAATAGTCTTTTCTTTAAAAAATATAAGAAATATTATAATAATAAAGTATATCTCTAATATAGAAAGTTAGAATACTTCTATAAAGACTATCTAAAAAATAAAGTTAAATAAGAAGTAGTTAAGATTAGAATAATTTAGATACTAATACTATACCTAACTAAGAAGCTA
>NW_006911878.1:0-1096 GCF_000523455.1 Bipolaris oryzae ATCC 44560
GATGAGAAGGGCTTCTACGTCGGTATCGCCGACCGCAGGAAGAGGATCTTCTCCAAGGCAGTTTGGGAGGCGGGAGAGCGTACTCAGGCGATAAGGGATGGCAACAGAGAATGGATTACGCTGTTAGCTTGCGTATGTGCTTCTGGAGATGCATTGCCGCCCGCTCTCATCTACCAGGGCACCTCCGGGGTTCAATCAAGCTGGGTTCACGACCTTTTAGAGACCCAACAACACCAAGTATTTGTATCCCACTCGGCTTCGGGATGGTCTAACAACGAGTTGGGTCTTGCCTGGCTTCAACAGGTGTTCGAACGTCATACAGCAGCCAAAGCTCGTCGTCAATGGCGCCTTCTGATCCTTGACGGGCACGCCAGCCACCTCACGCCCGAATTTTTGGAGTTTTGTGAAGCTAAACGTATCATGGTTATGGTGTATCCTCCCCATTCAACCCACAGCTTACAGCCGTTGGATGTGGTTCTTTTTGGGCCGCTTTCGAAGCACTACACCGAGGAGCTTACTCAACACCTCCAGCGAACCCAAGGCCTCTCAAGGATCACCAAACAGGACTTCTATCGTCACTTTTGGCCGGCGTGGAGCTCTACAATGACTCACGATCTCATATTGAAGAGTTTTCAAGCTACAGGCGTATGGCCGATGGACGCAAGCCGGGTACTTCAACGCTTCAACAACAACCCACAACAACAAGATGACGACCCAGAAATTGGGGAGCAAGGCGACGGCGATACCTGGCCTCAGCTGCGCAAAATATTTGACGCTGCGGTGGCTGACAAGGCCAAATTTGAAGCCAAACGGCTTGCCCAAGGCCTGCACTCGCTGCAGGTCAACAACGAGCTTCTCCGCCTCCAAAACGCAGAGCTACAAGCTGAACTCAACCTCATTCGAAAGCGCCCAATCAAGTCTACAACACTGACTACACGAGAAGGCGACGAGTGGCACGGCGGAGCTGTATTCTACAGTCCCAGGAAGCTTGCCAGCGAGCGCGCGCGCAAGGCCGCAGAACTGGACGAAGCCGCGGAGCTACAACTCCAAAAAGCTCGCGATAGAGAGATCAAAGCGGCAGAAGCAGCTGAGAAAA
>NW_006911879.1:0-1096 GCF_000523455.1 Bipolaris oryzae ATCC 44560
TGCCTCTTAGTGGGATGTCTAGGATAGCGTGCTATTCTAAAACCTATTACTATTCTATACTTAGCGGGATAGTTAGCCTTAGCGGGATAGTATATTACGTGACCTTAAGCTCCACGATAATCAACCTTCCTATTAGGATCCCCAGTGGTCTCCCAACCATTCATCGTCATACCCGGGGAGAGAATCCTTCCTGCTGTTACTTGTAACACTCTACTTATAGATACTAGGACTAGTCTAGCTATTAAAGACTATAAATATAACTACTCTTTATACTATATTAGGTATAGAGAGTCTAGAAGTGTATTAATAATCTATAAACTAGTATCTAGAGAAGTGAATTCGTTAGAAAGGAACTTAAAGCAGTAAAACGCACTATACCTTACTAGTGAAGCTAGCGACTATAATGCGGTTACTATTCTAATTTCGCTAGAAGTTAACCCTACCTTAATAGATAACAAGAGGCTTAATACTATTTATTACGCTGCACGAAGTAGCGACTATAAAATAATTACTATTCTTCTAGAAATAGCTATAGTAATAAGACTAAGACTAGTAGCGTTAAAGAATAATTAGGGTAGAAACTCGCTTTACTACCTAGTTTCTACGAACTCTAGAGTTCTATATAAGATAATCTAATTACTACTTAATAAGAGAGTAGATAGTTTAGAGTTAGACGCGTCTAGTGATTTACCTGTAGTAAGCTACTTTAAACGACTATACTAGATTTTTCTAGATATTAATATTTATTAAAAATTACTTTTAGTTAAAGTAAGCTTCTTTTTTATTAATAAGAATAGACAAAACCTAAAGTACTTATATACTTTAGCTTTAAAATATAGCGTTTAAGTTTTAGAGACTCTAAAAGAGTATAGTATTAATTTAATATAAAAAGACTTCTAAGGTAAGATTGTTACACGGGGTCTGGAGTGCCAATACTTCTCTGACTCGATCCGGGTTAGGGCGAGTAGGATTAGGGTTAGCGCCGTGAGAGTTGCCTGGCGATTCTTAATAGAAAAGAGTTATAGATATAACTAAGGGTTTAATAACACTAATCTATTTAATAGACTAATATATAACTATCTTATAAAGTAAAAAG
>NW_006911880.1:0-1091 GCF_000523455.1 Bipolaris oryzae ATCC 44560
AATAGCTGCCAGCAATTAGCAACAACCCTCAATTTACTTCCCGGGATCTCTGTATTGAACACCACACATATCACAAATGGCACTCAAATTGCGCTCCCGGACCTCGTACCCTCATGTGCCAATGCGGCAAGCTATAATTTGGCTACCGCGACAACAGATATGTGCCGAGTAATCGTGAATGCCAGTTCCAGTGCATCCAGCACCAATCGTATCGAAGCCTGGCTACCAGATAAGTGGAATGGACGGTTCCTAGCGACAGGTAATGGCGGCACCGGCGGTTGCATCGACTATGGCAATCTACAGAACGGTGCAAGTTTCGGCTTTGCTACCTTTGGCACGAACGGAGGACATGACGGACAGTCTGGCCATGATTTCTTCCTCAACAAGCCCGAGAATATTAATGACTTTGGATATCGCGCGATTCACGTCGAAGCGGAGACGGGCAAGCAAGTGGTCGAGCATTATTATGGCCGAAAAGCAGATTACAACTACTACTCGGGCTGTAGTACTGGTGGCCGTCAGGGCTTCGAGGAGGCGATACTGTATCCAGAAGATTTCGACGGCATTCTTATCGGAGCAGTAGCCGTGGACTGGCTCCGTATTGTGGCTTCGAAAGGTCTTCTTGCGCGACGCCTTGGCTGGCCAGACCTCGCGTCACCCAGCTACGTTTCTGCCGCGCAATGGGCAGCGATTGTTACTGCACAGGTCGCCTTGCTAGACCCTCTGGATGGCGTTAAAGACGGGATCATCGACAATCCGACACTCCATAATTTCGACCCATCGATGCTTGCTTGCGGCATCGGCGTGCTGAATTCGTCAGTCTGCTTGAGCGCTGCGCAAGTCAACACGGTGCGTGAGATCTACCAGCCTCTTGCCAACACCTCGGGTCATGTTGTTTATCCATCTTTTGAAGTAGGCGTGCCGACTGGTGTGTTTTCCGCCAATACTGAAGTTGTGAACGGCACGACGATACCACGGCTAAAATACGGTCTGGTTGATGACTTCTGGCGCGGTGCAGTATACAATGACACTTCATTCTCAGTACTAAACTTCACAACAAAAGATATGGATTTTGCCACCAATCTGAATTC
>NW_006911881.1:0-1014 GCF_000523455.1 Bipolaris oryzae ATCC 44560
AGTTTATTCTACTTCTCTAGTATAAAGCTCTCTAAAATTTTAATAGGCTAAGATTAAGCTAATCTCTTTAACTAAATATTACTAGTAGACTAAGTCTTAATTAGCTCTATAGTTAACTATAATAATAGTACGTAGTGAATAGAAAATAGTAATATTACTATTTTAGAAAAAGTAGTAGTATAGTTTAGTTAAATAGATTATAATACTAAAATTTAGTTTTCTTCTATTACCTATATAGGCTAGCGTAGTACTAGTAACTAGCTAGTGTTAATACTTTAAAATAGTTTATTACTATTAAGAAAAGTCTAAACTTAATAAATCTAGTCTTATTTAAAAGTAGTAAGTTAACTCTATTAGCTACTAAATTATGATAGATTTTTATTACTTATATAGTAAACTATAGCTATAGAAAGTTTCTATAAGAGTAAAAGGCGCGCTTTAGACTCTAGTCGCTAGCGTAATAGCTAGTATAAAGTAAACTCTAGAACTATATATTAAAATATAACTCTATCTAAAAATTATATAAACTTTGAAGTATTTATATTTTAAACTACTAAGTTTTAAAGTAGTAATATATAAGTTATTATAGATCTTTTTTATAGTTTAGAGATTATATTATAGTTTCTAATCAATATCTATTACTAGACTCTAATATTTTCTTACTTCTTGCTAAAAGCTTTAACTATATTAAATAATATAATCTACTTAAGCTTCTAATTAATAAATCTACTAACTACTACTATGACTTAATATTTTTTTCTATATTTTACCTCTCTATTATAATATATACTAAGTCCGCGTATATAGGAATTACTACTAATAGTATAGTATTAAAATAAGACCTTTATTTAAAAGCTATCTATAAATCTAAAAAGCTTATAGCTACTCTACGTAAAAAGCGCTACTAGAAGTTTAGTAGTAAATTATAATAGTTCTTTATTATATAATAATACTAATATATATTAGCTATTATATTTTAAAAGATTAAGTAGTATTAGAAAACTAGTAAACTAC
>NW_006911882.1:0-1082 GCF_000523455.1 Bipolaris oryzae ATCC 44560
GCCAGGCAACTCTCACGGCGCTAACCCCAATCCTACTCGCCCTAACCCGGATCGAGCCAGAGAAGTATTAGCACTCCAGACCCCGTGTAACAATATAGAATAAAATACTAGAAGCTCTAAGCTTAAATATCTTTAAGTAGAGTAGTATTATTACTTTAAGCTATTATTTATAAGATTAAATTATACGCGATAATACTTAAAATCACGTTAGTATATATAAAAGGCATAATAGTCTATTTAAATAGATCTCTACTAAACCTATTATATACTCTATAGATAAAGCCCTTTTCTATTTACTTATTTAAAGATTAGGCTATACTTAAGTCTACTTTAGTATATATAATATGTATAGAGACTATAGTATTTCTCTATAGTTTTACTATAGAGCTATTATAAAATTAGGTTCTACTATTTAAACTATATTATATATTAACTATACTAACTTTATATATATAGATATTTACTTAGAGATAAAAGAAGTTAACGTTAATATAATTAAATACCTATTACGAATTTACTTTAGCCCTACTTGTAGCCTAAAAATTAATATACTATAATCTATATGCTATAATATATATAGAGTTATACTAAAATAGAGAGAGGTCTAGGCTATAGACATAACTAGAGCATAATTTGGCTACTACGAGCCTTTATGCTCCTAAGAGAGCTTTTAGTAGAGAATAAGTAAAGTTAATAAGGTAAATAACCTTAGTTATATTCGCTATATAGTTTTCTATAGGCCTAAAAAATATCTAGTTAAATTTATAGTCTCCTAGTAAGCTAAGAAAGAAGTGTTAGTTAAAATACTTAAGTACTAGCTCCTTAAGTAGGTAAAACTATATAACGGAAAATTTAATACTATACTATATAGTCTAGAAGCAGCTTTTAAGTTAATAAAGTATAAGTTCTTAGAGGATCTAAGCGACTATATTAAGAAGTTACTAGCTATAATGTATACCCCCTGTAAGGGGCTGCGCTCCGGGGAGCAATCGCGAGGTATACAAGAGGTTGTATCCGTGCCAAGGCTTAGCTTATTAAGCTAAGTCAGCTGCGCTGACACTCGCCGCAGGCGAGTGCCGACG
>NW_006911883.1:0-1002 GCF_000523455.1 Bipolaris oryzae ATCC 44560
ACTCTTGGCACGACGGGTTACTGAATATCCTCTTACCTATTAGAGCTAGCCTACTACTATATTAGGCAAGAATAAAGCGCTAGTCTAGGGCTACAGAATAAGCTACTAAACTTCCTAATTAGGTAATATTTGGCTGAAATAATTAGAAAAAACGATCCCGAAGGTGGAGACCCGTTTACCACCCTAACTAATACTATACCTAACTAAGAAGCTAGATAAGACTTTTAGTAACCTAAATCTATATAATAAAGTAAGATAAGCTACTAATAAGGCCTTTAAGCTAGTATAAGAGATAATAGAACTCTAAGACTTCAAGTAGAATATACTAATACTAATTAATTAGTAAATTAAAAAGACTAAAGTATTACGCTATTTAAAATATTAATAGTACTAGATTTATAGACTTATTACGTACTTAGCTAATAACTATAATATTAGTAAATATATTTTAATCTTAAAATCTAGAGTAGATGAGATTATCTAAAGAGCTACCTAGAAATAACTTGAGTTTTAAGAACTTAATAATAAGGAAACCTCTTAGATATTTAAGAAATACATAGAGTAATATTAATATCTATATTAAGTTGACTACGTATAATAATATAACTACTACTTAAGAAAGTAAGAGAAGACTAGAAATAATAAAAATAATTATTACTATACTAATCTATAGTATAATTAGTATTAAGTATAGTATTATTATATATACTAATCTAGAGAAAGGAAAGTTGATAAAAAGCTATATTAGATTAAGTATAGAACTAATTACTAGTTCTATAAGAAATAATAATTAATAGTTTAAAGAGTATATAACTACTTCTATAGTATAGTTTCTATAGAAGAATTTATAGCTAAGAACTATAGAATATATAAGACCTAAACATAGAAGATACTAAAAGTAGAATATAATAAACTTTTATAAATATATTCTAGAATAAAATTTAAATTCTATTAATAATAGTTTAAGAATACTTAAAGAGGAGATAACTACTACTATAGTAT
>NW_006911884.1:0-958 GCF_000523455.1 Bipolaris oryzae ATCC 44560
TGATACACGTTACTTATACTATCTATCTTAACTACGTAGGTATAAGTGTTGTGCCTAGTCTACTTATAACGCCCGCACTACCACTCTTCTCGCACTCTCTTTAACGTACTCTTACTATTACTACGACTACTATCTATCTATTTAGCTAATACTTCTTATACTTCGCCTATAGCAAGAGTCTCTTCTATCTATACGTATCGCCGCTTATGGCTCTTACGCTTATTTACTATATCTAAAGCCTCTTAAAGAGTAGCTACTTCTACTCTTATAAGCGTTATCTTATATACTATTTACTAAGCCTCTTTACTTAGCTATATAACCTTCTTATTAAGAGAACTTATAGAAGATCTAGGGTGGTTTCTTACTCTCTATTAAATAAGAGTACTTTAGGTCTTAACCTCGCGCGCGTCACGTAGTATCTGCGCCTCTTAGGTAGCTATCTATTATAGTAATTAATATAGTATCTATACTACTATATTAAGCTTAGATAATATAGTCTATAGATTATATAGAACTAGACTAGCGCCTCTAAAGCTAGCTTAGATATTCTTCTTCATAATAGACTGCTTAAAAGTAGTCTTAAAGGCTAGTAAGAAGGTCTTCTTACTAATATAGTAGGTGTAGTTATATACTAAGCCTAAAATAGTATTACTATACTTACGCTTTAATAGTAAGAAGTAGGCGACGTTAAAAGGCTATAATAGATAAGTGCGTAGATATATAGAGAAGAACTATATTCTTCTTCTTATAAAGATCTTAAAAATTAATAGAGTAGTAGCTTTTATAGTTATTAATAATAAGTAGTTAATACTTATCTATAGTATATCTCTTCATATAGGTATTAAAGTACTCTAATTATATAAGAGTAAGTTAGTTATTTATCTAGCTATTAGAACTAACTTTAAGAACCTAGTTAGTAAGTAGGTTCTTAAACTAGACGTTAATAAGCACCTTGCCT
>NW_006911885.1:0-949 GCF_000523455.1 Bipolaris oryzae ATCC 44560
TTATATAGGCTAGTATAGCTACTAGTATCTAGTAAGTATTAATACTTTAAAATAGTTTATTAGTATTAAGAAAAGTCTAAACTTAATAATTCTAATCTTATTTAAAAATAGTAAGTTAACTCTATTAGCTACTAAATTATTATAGATTTTTTTTACTTATATAGTAGACTATAGCTCTAGAAAGTTTTTATAAAGGTAAAGAATATACTTTAAACTCTAGACACTAGTACTATAGCTAGTATAAAGTAAGCTTTAAAACTATATATTAAAATATAACTCTAACTAATAATTATTTAAACTTTTAAGTAGTTATATTTAAATTACTAGATATTAAAGTAGTATTATATAAGTTATTATAGATCTTTATTATAGTTTAGAGCTTATATTAAAGTTTGTAATTAATATCTATTACTAGACTCTAATATTTTCTTACTTTTAGCTAAAAGCTTTAACTATATTAAATAATATAATCTACAAAAGCTTCTAATTAACTAACTTATTTACTACTATTATAACTTGATATTTTTTTTTTATATTTTAACTTTTTATTATAGTATATACTAAGTTTATATATATAAGAATTACTACTAATAGTAAGATACTAAAAAAAGATATTTATTTAAAAGCTACTTTTAAGTCTAAAAAGGTTCTAGCTACTCTATATAAGAAGTACTACTAAAAGCCTAATAGTAAGTTATTATAGTCTCTTATTATATAATAATACTAATATCTATTAGCTATTATACTATAAGAGATTAAGTAGTATTAAAAAACTAGTAAACTACTTCTCTATAAAGAACTTTTTACGTATTTAGTCTATAAGATTATTTATAAGATTAAGAATAATCTATACTTTTAGACTACTACTCTTAATACTATTTCAGAATCTTCTAAGTAATTTCTTATCAGTTTTTCTTAGCTATTATACTATAAGAGATTAAGTAGTATT
>NW_006911886.1:0-998 GCF_000523455.1 Bipolaris oryzae ATCC 44560
TTAGTTATATCTATAACTCTTTTCTATAAGAATCGCTAGGCAACTCTTATAGCGCTAACCCTAATCCTACTCGCCCTAACCTAGATTAAGCTAGAGAAGTATTAGTACTCTAGACCTCGTATAATACTTTAACCACTACTAGATTCTATAGATAGATTAACTAATCGCTTTATACTAAGATAGTATTATATTATAAAACTCTAGTAAGTATATTAATATTCCTAGTATGATACTAGAGGGAGATATTAATATAACGGGAAGTACCTAAGAGAGAAACCATATACCTAAGGTAGGAAGTGCCAAGTATAAGCTTATTAATCTTAGAAGCGAGAGCTAGAATTAGGCTAGATAGATAGTAGGGTTATAGGATACGATTAACTAACTCCTAAGTTAGCTAATAGCTATACCTAATAAGAGAAAGTCTATATTAAAACCTAAGATAGTACTACTAGAGAAGTTTAATAGAAGTTCTTATAAACTATAGATATTCCTTACTAATATTAACCTATATAATAAGTACCATAATATACCTAATAATTAAGATAAGATTCTAGTAACTAGCACGTACTTAAAGGGATAAGTAGCTAAGTAGATATAGCTATATATTAAGAATTACCTAAAAGACATTACTAACTATAGCACTAAGGTTAATACTAAAGAAATCTTAAGTAGCTAAAATAACTTTAAGAAGGAAGTAGGACGTATCTTTAGGGAAATAGACGAAAAGGACTAGATAGAGAAAGTAATAACTCGCCTAAAGCAGACTAAGTTAGTATCTAACTATATAGCGGAGTTTAAATAACTCTAGATAAGGATAGACTAGAACAATATAGTACTTTAAGTAGTATTTAAAGATAGTCTAAAGGAAAATATTAAGGACAGGCTTATATACTATAAGAAGCTAGAAACTCTATACGTATTAATAGAGTTAGTAACTAAGATTAACTATAGGCTATAGAAGAGATAGTAATAGAAGAGAAGAGACTTCTAATCTATAA
>NW_006911887.1:0-1004 GCF_000523455.1 Bipolaris oryzae ATCC 44560
TGGGGTGGCCCGCTCGGTGGTGAAACACGTTATATAATAAGTACTATAATATATCTAGTAATTAGAATAAGACTCTAATAACTAGTATAGATCTAAAGAGATAAGTAGCTAAGTTAATATAGCTATATATTAAGAATTACTTAAAAATAGTATTAACTATAGTACTAAAAATAATACTAATAAAGTCTTTAGTAGCTAAAATAGCGTTAAGAAGAAAGTAGAATATATTTTTAGAGAGATAGATAAAAAAAATAGATGGAGAAAATAATAACTTATCTTAAGTAGACTATGTAATATTTCACTATATAGGAGAGTTTTAATAAATCTAAAATAGAAAAACCGAGAATAATATAGTACTTTAAGTAGTAATCAAAGATAGTCTAAAGAAAATTATTAAAGATAGGCTTACATACTATAAGAAGTAAAATTCGTTATACATATTACTAGAGTTAGCTATAAAGATTAACTATAGACTTTAAAAAAGATAGTAATAAAAGAGAAGAGCCTTCTAACTTATAATAGCTAATATAAGTAACCTATATAGTAAGTATAATAAAGATTATAAAATAATTATAATAGATAAGATATAAAATTAACTTATGAATAAAATGATTGAAAAAAAGTTAAATAATAGTCTCTCTTTAAAAGAATATAAAATATATCATGTTAATGGAGTAAATCTCTAATATAGAAGATAAAAATACATTTTTAGAGACTATCTAGAATAAAAAGTTAAGTAAGAAATAGTTAAAACTAGAATAATTTAGATACTAATACTGTACCTAACTAAGAAGCTTAATAAGATACTTAGTAAATTTAACTTATTGTTACAAGTAACAGCAGGAAGGATCCTCTCCCTGGGCCTGACAAAGAGTAGTTGGGAGGCCACTTGGGATTCCAACGAACAGGATGACTATCGCGGGGCTTGGAGTCACGTGATGTGCCATCCCGCCAAGACTGAACATCCCGCCAAGGATGGGATGGCAGAGAGTTTTGGGATGGCA
>NW_006911888.1:0-972 GCF_000523455.1 Bipolaris oryzae ATCC 44560
TAAGTAAAGTAACTAGTAAGAAAGTATAATCTAAGTTAACTATAATAAGAGTAATAATAAAATCTATTTATTGTTATATCCTTATTACTTCTAGTTCTATTCTCTCTATTCTCTCTTCTTAGCGGGAGGTTTAGGAGAACGTTAGCCTCTCTATCCTTAGTGGCCTCCCAGAGGCTATATCTTAGCAGGATGCTAGGTCACGTGATCTCGCCCCGCGATAATCATCCTTCCTATCAGGATCCTAAGTGGTTTCCCAACTTCCTATCGTTATACCTGGGGAGTGAATCCTTCTGCTTATTGCTTGTAACACCTTTAGATACTTACTAGTATAAGATCTTTATAAGGAAATTGTTCTATAACTCTACTAATATATAATATAGCCCTCTTTAGAGCTAGTTTTAGACTTTCTTAATAATACTAAATAGTTTATACTATAGTTCTAATCTATACTTCTAAATTTACTATTATAGATCTACTACGTAGTACTAGTATTTATACTAGAGAAAAGTCTAATATAATAAATATTTATAGGCTAGGTACTAGTAAAGGTTAATATACTCTTTATAAAGAAAGTAGACTAGAACGCCTATCGTAGTACGCTTAAAGGCTATTCCTTAGATATTAGGGCTGTAACCTTCTCGTCTAATAAGTAGCTAGTCGCGTTAGTATCTAATAATAAGATAGTATACCTATAGAAGATAGCGTTAGGGATATATTATAGTACGCTAGAGTACTATTCTAATAAAATTATAATAGTAGCCTTCTCGCTTAATAACCAGCTAGTCGCGTTAGTATCTAATAATAAGATAGTACAGCTATAGAAGGCGGCGATAAGGACGTATTATAGTACGCTATTACAAGTAACAAGAAGAATTCTCTTCTTAATAAATAACAAGATGGCTAAAGGCCTATAGACGTCTACGTTAGAAGGTAATAATTAATATAGAGTAAAGATCACGTAATATAGTATCT
>NW_006911889.1:0-937 GCF_000523455.1 Bipolaris oryzae ATCC 44560
TAAGTGAAAAAAATAAAATACTACTAGAGATAAAGTTATACTGATAAAGAACGTTTTAAAATAACTTTTAAAAAAGTATATAAATAAATAGTATAAGAGTTATAGCTATAGATTATAGTCTAAGTAGATAAATATAAGATTCTAGTACTTATAGATAGTAGAGCTATATAAACTATTATTTTACCCTAAGTACTAAAGAATAAAGATATACTCTATTTAACTAAGAAGTTACTAATATAAATAGTATTAGCTAATAATAGTCATATAATATCTAGAAATAGCTATATTTAACATAAGATAAAGATACTAATATTACGCTTACCTAATTAAAAAAGGTAAGAAAAGATTAAAAGTATAGATCTTAGTAAGACTAAGATAATTATTACCTATATTTAGTTATTAAAGTATAACTTTATAATTAATTAGTATAAGAACATATTTCTTAGCTAAAAACTTATATATAAAGCTACTAAAGCTAAATATAAAGAAATATACTTAATTATTTAAATTCTTTTTAAGAATGAAAGAAGAGACTAAATCTCACTATATATGATTATTAGAATCTATATAAAGAACCCTTAGAAAGTAGAAGTTATTTAGATATAGTAAATTATACCTTAAGAGGAAAAATTAATACTATAAATTGTATTTATTAAAATAAATTATTATTAGTAATTCTAGTAGAGTACTAGAGATAAAAGTTTAAGAAACTATTTAAGAAGAATAAAGAGATAGACTTAGTAAAATACTAGAATTAGAGTTATAAGATTATTCTAGAAGATAGAGTAAAGCTAAGCCTAAAAGAAATATACTCTATAGCGTCTAAGTTAAATACTAAGCTATAGAATTATATCTAAAAGAACTTAAAGAAGAGATTTATTTGACTAGATTTCAGCTTAATAGGATTATCTATTTTATTTATAAATAAACTTAATAG
>NW_006911890.1:0-939 GCF_000523455.1 Bipolaris oryzae ATCC 44560
CTAGTTTTAGCTTTTAGCTACTATAAAGTAGGTTATAAAGTTCTAATAGTACTTTAAAATCTTTATAGCTAGCTATTGCTAGTAGACTTTACTAATATAGTTCTTAATTAAGGCTTAAGTACCTCTCTTTCTATTTTTATCCTAACTTAAGTAGAGGCTCTTTAGCTCTACTTAATAATTAGCCTATAATACTTCTAGATCTAAGTAGCCAGGAAGCTTTTAGATAAAAGCTTTATAGCGCTATTTATAAAAGTATAGTAGCTATCTCTTTTAAATATCTTCTATCTATAATACCTAATTATATTTAAAGTTAAATTCTTTAAGCAAGTTAGTAATATTCTATCTATTAAATTTTAGTGCGTTAGTATCTGTAGGCTTAAACCTTCCTTAGTATCCTATTAGAGTACTTATTATAGAGCTCTCTAATAGGCCTTTATAACTATTTCCTCTCTACTCTTCTTTAATCTATATTTACTTTACTCTCTTTTTAATCTAAGCTTAAATTTTAATTAATCCTAGCTCTAGTGCGCCCTTAGGGGTACTATACTACTTTCTTCTTGGAGTCTCTATGTTTAAATCTTATTCTCTACTAAATCTCTTTCTATTACTAAATAATTTTAACCCTCTTCTTTAATAACTCGCTTTCAAGCTACTAAACCTTCTAATCTTTCTTTAACTTCTTCTCTTTTCCTAATAGACTATTACTACTCTCTAGTTAGGTCACTAAAAATATAGCACGATACGTGATTAAGCTTAAAAGATTAGAGGGGCGACCCGTAATTAAATAGATAGAAGTAAGCTAATATTTAATTGGTGTAAAGGATTGATTGGAGAAGGGTGCCTATCTACCTACGAAAGAAAATCGTAATATATACCGTGAACTAGTCGCGTGATACTACACCACAGTATATAGTTATACTATTTAGATTAATAAATATA
>NW_006911891.1:0-960 GCF_000523455.1 Bipolaris oryzae ATCC 44560
ATAGTTACTCTTAGTAGAATAGTATATTACGTGATCTAGCTCTATAATAATTATTACTTTCTAACGTAGACGTTTATAGGCCTTTAGCTATCTTATTACTTATTAAGAAGAGAATCTTTCTTATTACTTATAATATTACCTTCTCTCTTAGGGTTATTATTCTAATACCCTAAATTATTATTTTTCTATACTATATATTAAGATACTAGCTATATATAAGGTTAGAGCTTATTTACTTATTATAGCTATCTTTATCTTATAGCCTTTCTAACTATATCTAAAGTCTAGCCTCCTTATTAATCTTAAAAGTATACTTTAACTAAAGAGCGTTAATTTTATACTATAAAGATAGAAAATACTAGTCTTAAAATAGTTATTAAGTATAATTATTATAAAGAGAAAGGTCTTTGCTATTTTATTAATATAGGGTTAGAGTAGTATATAGATTATATTACTATAAAGATAAAGTATAGTCTTTTTATTTCTAATAAAGATTAAAAGAAGATTTAGTAAGAAAAGTATTAGAAGTATCTTAAGATTATCTAGTTAGAGGCGTAATTAGCTTAAAGAAAGATTAAGCTTCTAAAGACTAAAGAGTAGGAGTATTTATATACTTATTGCGATTTAGTAGTACTAAAAGAGTTAGATTATATAAAAGAATAGGTAAAGAGAAGCTTAGCCCCTAGTACTAATTCTCTTATTATTAAACTATTACTATCTAGATTATTAGCTAATCTAGATAGGTTATAGGCTAATTATTATAATTCTTCTTTTAACTATTCTTTTCTCTTTAAGGGGCTTCCTCTTGCTTCTCTAGATATCTCTAGTAGTATTCTTATACTAGTAACTTATAGTTTATTAGATTTTCTTTAAATTCCTAAGTATTATAGCTCTTAGGCTATCCTTACTACTTAACTAAGTATTTCTACTAACTACTAATTTTCTATAGATTCTTAATTT
>NW_006911892.1:0-950 GCF_000523455.1 Bipolaris oryzae ATCC 44560
ACCTAGAGAACTTATTTTTCTTTTATTTAAATAGTCTTTAAGTAAGCTCTATACGTTTTTAATAGAGTTTAAATCTAGGCTATAAGGAGGGTGTGGATATAGCTTAATTATATTTCTTTTAAACTAGCTTAAAACGTTTTTAGTTTTATGAATTTTAGAGTTGTCTTACTAAAATTACTTACCTAGATAGCTATTAGTATCTATTCTAACTTATATTAATTAGAATATTAATAACCATTATAGTTATTTAATTAAAATTTAGATAAGTTAGAGAAATTATTTATTAAACTTACTACGTTTAATATTTAGTTTTACTTATAGTATTAGAGCCTTTCTTATATAACGATAATTGTTCTAGTTAATAGTTATTTCTAGCGTTTTAATAACTATTAAATTGGATCTACTACCTATCTAAATAGCTCCCTAAACTTAAATCGTAATATCGCGGTCTATATCTTTTTTAGTAAGCTAGATATAAAAAATCTAAAATTCTAGAAAAAAACTAGATATTTAATAGAATTAATTAGCCTATTAGAATTTCTTTTAAACTTACTTTTATTAGCTGTAGAAACGTATTTCTTACTAAGGTTAAATTTTTGCCTTATTCTTACTCCTTCGTTCCTAGAACTATGCCTACGTTATATTACTAACTTATTAGAAAATATGATTTTACTAAAATTAATATTTCTTAGCTCTTTAACTCTATCTTTAGCGTATTTAAGACGATTTTTAGCTTTAGAATCGTTTAAAATATCTTTTTTCTTAGTAATGTTATAATAATAACCTTCTACTTTTAAAAGTTATTATAAGCTTCTAATAGTTATATCTAGATTATTTTTAGCTAATAATTTTTTATTTTATTTTTTAAGGCTTCTAGTTAAGTCTCTATTAATAGCTCGTTTAACTCTAGAAGTAACCTTAAAACTCTTATCTTTTTTAGCTCGTACTAG
>NW_006911893.1:0-1014 GCF_000523455.1 Bipolaris oryzae ATCC 44560
GAGTTGCAGCCAGAAGGGTTGACGAAGTATGAGAATCTCAATACCCTAGGAGAGCTGAACAGAGATCTTTGGATCGACTATGATACCATCAACACCAACCGACCCCTCAGAAATGGCGCTAAGATCAAGTTCCTGATCACCGGCGGCGGCCACGCGGGTCTCCTTATCGCCGCTCGGCTGATCCAACAAGGCTTTTCGTCATCGGAAATTGTGATTGTGGAGAAGGGCGGTGGGTTTGGTGGGACTTGGTATATCATCCTGATAAACTGGTTTTCCCGGGGAGAGACTAATAGCTCATGTGATTCAGGTACTGGAACCGCTACCCAGGTCTTATGTGCGATGTCGAAGGGTATTGTTACTTGCCGTTGCTTGAGGAAACGGGATTCATGCCTAAGCACAGATACTCGTACGGTTCAGAGATCCGCGCGAATGCCGAAGCCATTGCGAAGACATTTGGTTTGCAGGGTCAGTTTGGCGCTGAGGTGACAGGGAAGCAGTGGAATGAGGACAAGCATCATTGGCGCGTTGAAATAAGCCAGAATACTGGGGTGGACACTGTCGAGACGCTCCAGGTCGAGGCACAATTTGTGTTCCTTGTTGCTGGAGTTTTCCCTACGCCGCATATCCCACGACTTGAAGGGTTTGATCAGATGCGCCAGAATGTTACAGTGATGCATACAGCTCGCTGGGACTATAGTGTAACCGGTGGAACGCAGGAGAAGCCTGATTTGACAAAACTACAGGGAAAGGTTGTTGGCATAGTAGGGACAGGAGCTACTGCAGCACAGGTTATTCCAGAGGTTGCGAAATGGGCAAAACACGTGTACGTGTTCCAACGTAGTCCCTCATATGTTGGCCCCAGAGGACAAAAGGAAACGACACTAGAAGACTGGGCCAGTATTACCAGCAAGAAAGGCTGGCAGGAAGAGCGATCAATCAATCTGGATGAGAATATTGCCAACGAAGACACTACATTTGACCTAGTGGCTGACGGATGGAGCAAGATAAAGACCT
>NW_006911894.1:0-974 GCF_000523455.1 Bipolaris oryzae ATCC 44560
ATATTAACTAGATATATTAGATCTATAGTTTTTTCTTACAAAGATAGTTAGTTATAGTTTATAATTTATATAATATCAAGATAAGTATTTAAAAATAATACTATTAAGCTAAGCTAAGTAATAGTTATTTAAAAGTTTAAAATATCATTTCTATATTATTTAGAACACTTTCTAGATAGAATAGTATTAAGAGAGTAATTTCTTATTTTAGCTAATGTTTAATATATAATTAGAGCTTTATTATATATTTATAGATATTAGAGATAAAGTTTTATCTAGGCTTGATATCTTGAATAAGTAATAGATAATTCTTTAGTAATAGGTATTATTAAGTAATAAGGAATTACCTGAAATACTTTAAGATAAATTTATGATAATATAGATTACTTATAGCTATTNTAGAATTAGTATATAATAAAATTCTATAATAACTATAATATTTCTTTTAAAGTAAATTTATTATAAAAGTATACAAGGTAATATTCTATATATAGTATCTTTATAATAGCTTCTTATTATTATTATTATTAAGACTTAATAATTTCGAATGCTAAATAATATCTTAGATAATAAGATTAATAATATAAGCTAGATAAGATATCATATTTTTACTTTATTACTATTTAATACTTTTCTAGTCTAGCTTTATTTTGGTTAATTAAGTATAAATACTATTATTATTTATATAAATATAGATAATATATAGTAGTCTTAAAGTAGTATTAATATCAAAAAGAACTCTTAGTAAATCTTTTACTATTCATCTCTTAGTATATCTACTATAAATAGACGTAGAATTTAAAAGTTTTTCTTTAAGCTACTATTAAATATTAATATAGTATCTTTTAATAGTAAGAAAAGGAAATGGTTATTTATTAACTAAATATCTAAGGTAATAAATTTTAAAGAAAGTATCGTAGAGAGGTAAAATAAATACTTTCTAAAACATAAGATATCTTATATAAAGATAAATC